>NC_056684.1:64218475-64328475 GCF_018350215.1 Panthera leo | reverse complement strand
GAGATAAATTTTTCTGACCTTCCTGTTTGAAAATGTTTAAAGAGAATTGATATCCAGAATTAAAACTGCTGAAGAATACTCTTAAATTTACCTTAGTACCATTTATTTCATGATATGCTATAGTTTTTATGTGTCATTCTTATTTTGGAATATATTGGAGGTTATAAAGTATTTTAATTTATTTAACCATTTTATCAGGAGTAAAGTACATCATTGTTTTGTAATTCACCTGTGGGCTTGGCATAACTAAACATTGTAAAATTATTTTGAATACAAATTGCGATTTATAGTAGTAGCTATGCCAGGTTTACTTTATTGGTGATTATTTGCAAAGACAACTAAAATGGTTATTTATTTATTTCATTTTTGAGGGGGGGGGGAATGAGAATGTGAGCCCGGGAGGTGCAGAGAGAGAGAGGGGGACAGAGGATCCAAAGCAGGGTCTGTGCTGTCAGCACAGAGCCCATTGCGGAGCTCAAACTCACGAATTGTGAGATCATGGCCTGAAGCTAAAGTCGGCTGCTCAACTGACTGAGCCACCCAGGTGCTCCACTTAAAT
Organism: Panthera leo; assembly: GCF_018350215.1. Lineage (NCBI taxonomy): Eukaryota > Metazoa > Chordata > Mammalia > Carnivora > Felidae > Panthera > Panthera leo. The sequence continues at coordinate 64,327,916 of NC_056684.1, read as the reverse complement.
GGTTTTTAAAGAGTTACTCATTATCCAAATTTTTTTAACCCAGAGGAGGTAATGATTGTGTTTTATTTAGGTCATCAATGTCTTCAAAGGCATTAAATAACAGAGTGGAAATTCTCTCCATTTCAAGTATTTATTAATTTATTCAACAATTATTTGCACACCTTTTCTGTTGTAACTATACTAGACATTTGGTTATTTGCTGGTGGCTGCCCTTCTGCTTTCAACAATTTAGTGTCTTTATTAGGCATCATAAATCAGAAAGATGTCTACCTTTTTATTTCATACCCATCTTTGAAGGGTTTTAAGACACACCATCATTTGGATTTAAAATCACACCTTGCTCATCTTTAATCCTTCATGTTTTAGTGCAGAGCTGATCATGTGCATCGCTGTTACCAACAAGGATTTTTAAAGAAAAATCTTGAAAGTTAGGATTTTTAACCAAAGCTGTGATAAGATATGAATGTTGTATTCATTGGTTTTTTTTCTTTGACTGTTTCAGTGAGCCAGTTAGGTTTGTTTTATGTTTGTTGTTGTTGTTGTTGTTTTTAATGCTGGCTCATATTTGTTATAAGATCATTTTTACAGTGTTTCTCCAACCAAAGAACAGCTCTTACTGTTGAGATGTGCTAGATTGGTAAGAAAACTCATAAAACTCACCTCAACAGGCTTGTGGTTCTAAGAGGAAAAGGTCTCAGATTTCATGCTTTTGGGAAGAAGAAAGAGGACACTGACACCTAATTGATCTGAAGTGAAATTTGTCTTATTTTTTCTTTTGGCCACTGAGAAATACTTGACTTACTTTGTTTTAGAATTTGATAGTGGTTTCTAGCCACAATGATTTAATGTAATTTTGTTACAGCAGGGGGGATATGAATTGTTCGTGTACTAATTTTCAAAGGTGATAACATTTTAATAAGACTTTATATCTAAGAACTAAGTTGATGGATAGGCATTATTTAGCGGCAAATGGATGTTATATTATTGTGACCATTACTATCCTACATTAAATACTATCTCATAGTTAAGTTCCCAAAGCCTTAATATATTTCAGGTTGAGTTTTATTTGTTATTTAACAAGGGAGCAAAAAAACTGTATAACCTTTTTGCATGTTTTGTTATTTACATTTTTTCTTGACTCTTAGACTAATACATCTTCATGTAGACGATTTAGATAGATAGAAAATTACAAAGAAGAAATCAGGGATCATTTAATTCCTATCCAGAGATAACTGCAATTAATATTTCGGGTACTTCTGCCTTGGTTTTTCCTTGTTCTTTCATATTGTATTCAGATATATACTTCTTTTTTAAAGTGCCATAGGACCCTGTCTCTTCTTCAGTTTGTGTGTGTGCGTGTGCGTGCGTGTGCGTGTGTGTGTGTGTGTGTGTGTGTGTGTGTGTGTGTGTGTTTGTGTGTGTGTGTGTGTGTGTATTTTAAAGATTTTAAAGTAATCTCTGTGCCCAGCATGGGGCTTGAACCCACACTCTGAGATAAGAGTCACATGCTCTACCAACTGAGCCAGGCAACCTTTGATTCTGTTTTGAAAGGACTTTTGTTTGTGTTGGTGATGATAGCAATGGTGGTAGTTGGAATTTAAGTAGTATAAATCCTAAAATTTGAACCCACACGCAGTCTGACTTCAGAGTTTTTACATTTAGCCATTATAATCATACAACTCTGTTAAACAATTTATTTAACCATGTTTTATTGAACATTTACTTTATTCTCCACAGCCTCTTACATTAATTTTTGTTAATATTTCTGAGTGTGACCTTAGGATAAGATCCTAGAAGTAGATTTACCAGTTAAAGGATTGTATAAAGATTTATATAGTTACCAGAAACTATATAACTGCTGCCTAATAACTCAAAATCAGATTTACAGACAATAAACAATTCCTGAAAATCTAACACCACATTTAAGTCAAAATAACTAAATTAGAAAAATAGTTTAGTTTGTGTGTTGATTAATCGAAGGCAGAGGACTTATTTTCTTTTTGCTGTTTTGCAAGACATTGTATCTTGGTACATTTCTCATATTCCTTCCATATTGTTTTATCACTGATTACTGTGCTCAGATTGATTAAACAAAATTCTGTATGTGCTATTAATGTTTTTATACAAAGCTTCTAGACAAATATAAGATTAAAGACTCACAGGTTAGTTTGTTCTTACCCTGAAACTAATCAAAGAAACAAGAGAAATCTAATGAGTAGAATAGGAGACAATTGTCAAATCTGAAATGAATTGCTGCTGGGTGCTACACCAGATTATTAATGGTGATTTTGCTGGGTTTGTGGAATTGTTGTAATTTTTTTTCTGTGCTTCCTAAGTTTGCATAATTTGAGTCTATAATTTTAAATGCCAAAGAATTCGGTAGTGTTTTTAACTTATGCAGTGCAATAATATAATATTTCTTTATCAAAGAACATTTAAAAATCGTTCCATCATGCTAAAATAAACTAATAGTATAATTATTAAAATCTTCTCTTGTTGGATTTAACCCAGCCACACATTTTTAAACCTGTGTTTTGTGATCTACACCTACAAGAGTAAACTTCTTGAGCAATAAGTAGACTGTGTGATAGCACTTTTTTTCACACCTGATTATTAGTTGGGACTCATATATATAAAAGGTTTGCAGAACAACGCTGTTTTCTCTACTCATTTCTGCAGTAAGAAGGGACAAAGGGAAGGAGAGAAGCAAAGACTTTCTGTTTTCTCTGCAGCTGTCATCTAGCCTTATGTTCTGATAGAGAGCTACAGCTGGAATTATTTTATTGCTTTACCCAGCATCCTTTTGCCTCTATGTACAAAATTTCAATAGTAGTCTTAGGAAAAGAAAAAGCTAAGCAATCTCTTAGCAACCATAGGAGAATAATTACTATACCAGCCTCTGAGAGTGAAACAGATTTCCACTGTACATTAAATACTGGCATAGGTTACTTTACAGATAATATAGTTGAGTGTATGCCAGCACAATCCTAAGAGCATTGAATGTGGGTGTGTATAAGTGCTGTAGACAATTTTTTTTAAAGCTGGAGGTCATGCAAATGTATGTACAGTCTTTACACATATCATGTGTTACATTTTGTGGTCTTGTGAAAGATTTTTGGCATTTCCCACCACCTAACTTTAGAATATATGGTCCCATAGTAATTGTTACTTTTAAGGAGTTGTAATTTTGTTAAAAACATTCAAATTTGACTAAGCCTGAATATTTTTTACTCAGTTCTGTCCAACTTAACAAAGCGTTTTGGTTATTATTAATTTTAATTATGGAAATAGTACAAATAGTCTGGAAAACAAAATATTTTTCTTACTACATTGGCAAAAACTGTTAAGTTGATAAGGCCCAGTGTGAACAGAAATGTGAAGAAATGGTCCCTCTATCATATGCTATTGAGGGGTTCTGAAATGATACATAAGCTTGCTCTAGAAGGTAGCTTTGTAATGTAATTGGAATATATGCATATTCTTTATTCAGTAATTCTATTTAGGGAAATGAATCCTAAGGAAATAATATTACCACTGCACCAAGATGTATGTATAAAGTGGTGCATTGCAACGTGTATAACAAAATGGAAGCAGTCTGAATGTCCATAATTAGAGTATTGCTTATAGGATAGATGACCCACACATATTGAACTAATTTGCAACCATTTCAGAGCACAAGGTGTGTTGTTCCATATTGACATGGTAAGAGATCTGTGGTATATTGTGAAGTTAGAAAAAGTGTATCCACTGCATGGATAGACTGTCTACAATACAAATGGAACCATAATATACGTAGGATAGGAACAAATACACATGCACCAAGAAGTCTGGAAGGATCTATGTCAAATAATAGGTGCTATTCCATGGGGTTGGAATTATGGGAAGAATTTTTTGCATACTTTGAACTTTTATAGTTCCTAAAATTATTTTTTGGGGGGGTGAAGAGTGTTTTGTGTACGAGTTCTTGTTCTCCTTTTTTTTTCCTCCTGTTAACACATATCTATTCCCAAGAGTCTATATTAATATCATATGATCTGATTTGTGGATGTTTGCATATTACAGATTATTTATATGATACTCACTATATACAGACATAATTGTAAGCTCTAGGGATAAGATATAGGTAAAGTCTTCCATTACTAGCTCATGGGAGAACTATAAATAAAAGAATGCTTAGAATACAGGGTGGTAGATAGAAGTATTTTTGAGGAACTTTAGAAGGAGGGAATGATTATCTTGGGAGTGGGTCAACAAAGACTTTTAAGAGTTTATACCTGACATTATAAAGAGTTTTTCTTGTGGAAAAATTGAAATCATTGTGGGCAAAGGAAATGACATGTACAAAGAATCAGAAGTGTGAAATGTCAGGTTGTGAGAAACAAGTAGATCAGTATTTCTGAAACCAAAAGATTTGAGGATGAAATAATATTAGGAGCTGTGGTAAAGTAACAAACCTGTGCATTCATTTGTTAGTTTTTTTGTTCATTCTCAGAATTTCTTATTTGCAGAAAGAAAATAACTATGTAATTTTTAGCAAGACTTATCCATCATAGAAATTAACTTTTATATATATATATATATATATATATATATATATATATATGAAAGTTGTGATGATGCTGCCTGGGCTTGGTGAGGATATGGAACATTGTTTCTGGGTATGTGAATTGTTAGAACCACCTTGGAAACTAGGTGGTTGGGTTTTTTTTAATTTTTCAAAATTTATATCCAAGTTAGTTAGCATACAGTGCAATAATGATTTGAGGAGTAGAATCCAGTGATTCATCCCCTGCATGTAACAGCCAGTGCTCATCCCAGCAAGTGTCCTCCTTAATACCCCTTGCCCATTTAGCCCATCCCCTCACCCAAAACTCCTCCGGCAGCCCTGTTTATTCTCTGTATTTAAGAGTCTCTTATGTTTTGTCCCCTTCCCCTTTTATATTATTTTTGCTTCCCTTCCCTTATGTTCATCTGTTTTCTATCTTAAATTCCACATATGAGTGAAGTCATACGGTCTTTCTCTAATTTCCTTTAGCATAATATACTCTAGTTCCATCCATGTTGTTGTAAATGGCACGGTTTCATTCTTTTTGATTGCCGAGTAGTAATATTCTATTGTGTGTGTATACACAACACACACACACACACACACCACATCTTCTTTATCCATTCATCAGTTGCAGGACATTTGGGCTCTTTCCATACTTTGGCTCTTGTTGATAGCGCTGCTATAAACATGGGGGTGCATGTGCTCCTTTGAAACAGCACACCTGTATCCCCTGGGTAAATGCCTAGTAGTGCAATTGCTGGGTTGTAGGGTAGTTCTATTTTTAATTTTTTGAGGAACCTCCATACTGTTTTCCAGAGTGGCTGTACCAGTGTGCATTTCCACCAGCAGTACAAAAGAGATACTCTTTCTCTGCATCTTCACCAACATCTGTTGTTGCCTGAGATGTTAATTTTAGCCATTCTGATAGGTGTGAGGTGATATCTCATTGTGGTTTTGATTTGTATTTCCCTGATGATGAGTGATGTTGAGCATCTTCTCATGTGTCTGTTTGCCATCTGGATGTCTTCTTTGGAGAAGTGTCTATTTGTGTCTATTGCCCATTTTTTCCCTGGATTATTTGTTTTTTGGATGTTGAGTTTAGTAAGTTCTTTACAGATTTGGGATACAACCCTTTATTTGATATGTCATTTGCAAATATCTTCTCCCATTCCATTGGTTGCCTTTTAGTTTTGCTGATTGGGAAACTAATTTTTATTATGTAAACTAGAATGTATGTAGGTGTGTCCTGTGATCCACCATTTTCATTCCTGGATATTTACCAGAAAAACTCTTGCACGTATATACCATGAAGCCTGTAAAAATATTCTTAGCAACATTGTTTGAAATAGCAAAAAAATTAACTGTTTCATTTTAGGCTAGTTATTTAATCTCTGAGCTTTACTTTCTTCATATGGAGTAGAGAGATAATAATACTATCTACTTTGAAGAAATGCTGTGAGGATTTAGATAAGCTAACTCAAAGTACTTGGGACAGTATCTGATACTAAATATGTGTTTGCTACCATTGCTACACAGAAGTGAAGACTTATGAGCTATATTGCTATATATGTCAACATGAATAGGTTTCACACACAAAAAATGAAGTCTCGTATAGCATCGTATCAGTCAAATAAAATTCAAAAGCATCTGTAACTAAATATTGTTCAGCGATGACACTTGCATGATAAAAACTTCAGAGTATGAAAAGCGTTTTCCTGCTGGTGATCCAAGTAGGACATGAAAATGTGGAAAAACTTGTACCACTTATTTGTTGTGTTGGTTATATTCTCTTTCTTTCTTAAGTAACAAATATACACATATTCATGTCATTATTTATATCGTGTATGTATAGTCCTTTATATAAAGTATTTCTTTGGAAATGTCAACAGTTCAGGGTATATCCTTATGTAGTATTGATAAAATTTTTAAATATCCATCCATTTTATCAGATAAATGGGATCATGTCATACTGACAGTTCTGTACCTAGCTTTTTTCATTTAGCAGTGTCTTGTGAGTAATGTGTAAGATCTTTTTTATGGCTGTATAGTATTCTACCAATATATATATATAATAATTTTTAACCGATCCTCTGCTGATAATAACCATAGGATATTTTCTTTTGGGTTTTTTCCCTCTTTTTTGTTTAAAAATAGTACTACCATGCTTTGTATGTATATCTGTATGTACAGTCACTTTCTCAAAGAATTGTATTCCCACCAGTGCTGTAACAGTATACCTCTTTCTCCATACCCTTGCCAGCATAGAGTATTATTATCTATCTTTTCTAGTCTGTAAAAAATTTGGCATTATATATTTATGGTTTTAATTAGGAATGAACTTCAGTCTTTTCCTATATTTATTGCCCATTTTTCCCCTATGAAATAAAATTAAACTGTATCTTGTATGTCAGTGTTTTTTGGGAGTAGTGAGCCCATTTCTACAGATTCATGTAAATTATATTTCTTATGAAAGTGTTCCTCAGACAGTGCTGATTTTCTTCCCCTCTACTCTCCAGTATGTGTAGGACCCCCCCCCCCCCAACAGAGCTTTGATAATTGGAAATCTTAGAAGGGTTATGAATAGAAAAGCCAGTAGATGTGTATGAATACCCTTACCCACGGCTGGAAATGAGGAGATCAGTTAAAAGGCTACTGAAAAAGATAGCAAAAAAGAATATGGCTTGTGTGAGAGAAAATGGATTTGAAAGATAACCAGAAGGTGAACTTGGAAAAAATTGGGAAGAGTTTTTTTTAATTGACAAAAAGATATTTTGCATGAATCCAGAAGGGTTTGGGGCAAGTGTTGAAGAATGTCTCTCAGTTTGGTAGTTGAATTATTTAAATATTTAAATAATTATTAAATATTATTATTATTTAAATATTTTGATATTTTGATAGAATACATTTATATTTCAAAGCATTACAATTATATATCACAGACAAGGGAGAAAATATATACCTAGATTTTTAAGAGTAATTTTGGTCAACATAAAAGTAAACAAGCTCTAGAAACACTGAAAAATTACTCCTGATCATACTATCAAGGAGAGGTGTTAACATTCATCTTATATGCTTTTAATCTTTTATGGTTATGATAATACCATAAACAAAGTTTTATATATTGTCTTTTTAACACTAAACATTTCCCCATATAGTGGATATTGTTTATAAGCCTAATTTCAAAATGGCCATTCCGTATTCCATTAAGTGGGCATACCATAATTTATATAACCATTTCCTCATTTTGGGACATTAGGGTTCCTTCTCCATTTAATGTTGAGAGTAATCTGAGATGGGGCACCTGGGTGGCTCAGTTGGTTAAGGGTCCAACTTCGGCTCAGGTTTGTGAGTTTGAGCCCTGCGTCAGTCTCTGTGCTGACTGCTCGGAGCCTGGAGCCTTGCTTCAATTCTGTCTCTTCTCTCTACCCCTCCCTCGCTCTCACTCTGTCTCTTTCTCTCTCAAAAGTAAAATAAACATTTAAGAATAAAGAAAGAAAAAAACTAATTCTGAGAAAAATACTTTGTGCCTAAAGCTTCTTCCATTTAGTACTTTTTTTTTTCTTTGCTGGATTCAAGAATTTGTCAAAACGTTGGGATGTTTTAAAAGATCTGATACATTTTACTAAAATTGCTTTTCAGAAATTATTCTTCCAGACTTTACTCCTGGGTGTGGAATCAGCAATGAATAAGAATTGCCATTTTACTTATCACCACTTTTTTTTTTAACTTTGTCAGTATACATCTAAATTTATAACTTGCTGAAGGAGATATAATTAAGTAGTAGGAAAATACTGTTTAGGATTCTATAAAAATGTTTTAGTTTGTTTTTCACAATTCCTGGATAATGTGTTTCTTGTAGATTGTAGACTCTATTTTCATACATTGAGGATTGGTGTGTGGGGGGGATTGTTTTTATCATATTAATTAAGCAGAAGATGCTTTAGTTACTTAGTTATTTTATTAGCCAAGATCCATTTAGGTGTGTAGTTGTAAATTCAGTGTGTGATGTGAAATATATCTAGTTAGTAGGTTGATTTCAGCTCTTTTGGTAAACATTTTTAAGTAGAACTAAATCATTTGTTACCCAAACAATAAACACATTTTTATTTATTTAATATGAAATAATCAGCACTCTTTGTAGTTCCCTTTAAGAAATAAGTGTATTCTTAATCAAAATGAAATGTGTTACTGCTTAATTTGCAGAATATAAGCAGAATTAACCCAAGTCAAAAGTAAAATACTTGGGTTATATAACTATCTTATGTTTGTTCAGATATGGATTTTTCAGTAGGCTTTATTTTATTTTACAAATCTTAAATGACTCAATTAGATTGGAATTCAGTAAAAGCATCCTGATCCAAATAGTTGTCATCATTAGAAGCAAAATTACTTAATTACTACTGATATTATTCTACTGCCTCCTCTTCCTACTACTACAATAATAATTCAAGCTTGTGTATAGTTTTTAATATATTGAGTATCTCTGGTAACCCCAAAGTTACTAATACAAATCTACCCAATTTATAATAAAATAATAATTTAGAGAAGTTAGTTGCTTACATTTTATACCTTAGTTGGATGAGACAAGTTTCCAACTTAGGCCCTTTATCTAAGCCTTCCCCCGACCCTTTATTTTCTTCTATTCAATTTGCTTACAATTTTGGAGAATTTTTTGGATCATTTATTTTCAGAACTGCCTGGAACATGTAATAAATATATTACTTGATTTTTTTTTTTTTTACTGTTTCCAGTTTTGATCGTGCATTTTGATAGAATGTTGCTGGCTAGTATTTAGCCAGCTCCTTTCCAATAATTAATTTAGCATTAACTGTCATAACACATTGGGACAACTATAATGAAAGTTAGCTAAAAAGAACCATTAACTGGGTTTGGCATACTTAGTTGTAAGTGGCAGTACATTCTTCTATATATATACATATATATATATATATGTATATATATATATATATATATATATATATATATGTGTGTGTGTGTATATATATATATGTATATATATATATATATATATACACACACACACACACATATATACATGTATATATATACGTACACACATGTATATATGTGTGTGTGCATATATATATACATATATATCTATCTATATAGATATAGTATGTGTGTGTATCTGTGTGTATTTAATATGTATTTTTGAGAGAGACAGAGGATCTGTCAACTCAGAGCTCAATGTGGGACTCAAACTCAGCTGAAGTTGGACACTTAACCAAATGAGCCACCCAGATGCCCTTCAAATACATTTTTAAAAGTTTAGTTGCTTACTCCCTGATAAAAGAATAGCTTTTAGTTTTCAGAACACTTTCACATATATTATCTCACTAAATCCTTGGCAATCCATATGATAAAATAGCAGAAGTATTAGAAGTATTTGGTAATTGAGAAAACAAAGTTCCATAGACATTAAATGTCACAAGGCTACTTTGTTCCAGAGTAAGGACTAGAATGTGCATTTATAAACTAAAATATCATAGATATTTTATGAATTTTACTGCCTAATTTTAGAGCACTAAATTTTTAAATCTTTTTTTTTTTAGAAAAATCTTTTAAAGGTTTATACCTTTAAGATTATTAGCCATATAGTGATTACTCTGAATTATTTTAGATTAACCCAATGAAAGTATTTCTGTCATTTTTATTTGGCTGTCACAACTTTTTCAAATAATTATACAATAACAGGGAAAGTAATGGGAAATAGTTATCTCATTTCTTTAAAAAAGAAACAAATTATTTTTTCTAAAATTTTAAAAGCCTGTTATTATAGACTCTCATTGAGCATATCCCCTACCTAAGTCTCATGTGCATGATTTGAGTCTTTCTAGATAATCAGCAAGTTCGGGCTAATTAATTCTTTCATTCATTCAATAAGGTCATGGGATGTTGTTTTCTTTTGATCTGCTGTATAGTCCTTGGTACATGCTTTTTTTCACAGGATAGTCCTTGGTACATGCTTTTTTCACTTGCAAAATAACACTTTTATTGATTTGTATCTTCTCTAACAATTTCTTCATTTTCTTTTCTTCATTTCTTTTCTTTTCTTCATTTTCTTTGTATGTTTATTACTTATTATTAAAAGCTTTGTTTTAATTGATTCTCTCTCTCTCTCTCTCTCTCTCATGGCATAGTTAGGCTTCTAGGTCTTCCTAAGTTATTTTCTGTAAGAAATCATTGTTTTAGTTTGGGGAATTGCCATTTATAGTGATGGTGGTGGTACTTAAGGATTTTCTAAACACTTGCTAGAGTGAACATTTCTTAGTTTGTTTTTCATATTTTGGCAACTAATGAATTTGGGGGATTATTTCCCATTAGGCAACTGAAGAGGATACTTCCAGTTCTCTAGTGAAAGATCATCTTTTCCAGCAAGAGACAGTTGTTACCAGTGAGCCTTATAGAATCTCAAGACCTTCTGCCTTTGAAGGTCTGGATGCCAGAAGAGTCTACTTACAAAGTCAAGCCAGTCAGGTGAGACCATTAAATATTTTTCAGTGTGTTATTCGTATGTTTAGAAATTGGATGTACTAGAGAAGGACTTTAAGACCATGTGCCTTTACCAGACAAAATAAACAACAGAAATCTAGGCAAATATGATTTAATTGAACCATAAATTTTACTTTACATTTTTTGATGACAAAGGTGAAAAGGGAAAATGTGTTAGTTACATTTTCATTATCTGAAGGAAAAGGCGTTTTATCCTCTTGGGAAGCATATGTTTCCCTATCATTACTCTACATAGAACTACTCAGATGAGAGATATTACGAAAAATAGTCCTGAGCAAACATACCTGTGGCAAATACACTGATGAGTTTCATAGAGTTACTTCTTGTAGCTTAACCTCAGATACTAATAATGTACTCCTAAATCAACTCAGAGAAAAGTGTTTCCTTTGGGTACTCCGTATACAGTCTTCTAATTTTTTCAGCTTGATCTAAAAATGAAACCTTAGTTATAGGATAGAACCCTATTTTTATGCCACTCACGAATGTTATTAAATCTGTCAGAAGACCATTCTTGACCCCATTTTTTTTAGTGATATGGACAGATGCTTTCATTCTTAAATAAGCATTTCTAACTGTTTCTCTGTGAACTCCTGTGGCTTAAACTATACCCAGTGTATGTGTACAAAATCAAAAGCCAATCAAAGTGATTTTTTTAATGTTTTAAAATATTTATTCTTCTTGATAGCTGTTTATAAGATGTATTAGTAACCAGTGGCATAGTGGCAATGCCTGAAGCCTACCCTGATTCTCATTTAAGAATTCCATTGTAACCTGAGGATCTCAAATCTGCAGCTTGTTCAGGAAGAAATTTGCATTGCATTTGCTCTTCTATTTGTCTAGAACACTTTTCCCCTAGATCTTCAGAGTTTGCTCCTCACGTTGTCACCTCTTTTGTGAACCCTTCCCTGGGTGCTCTAAATAAATAAAATAGCAATCTGTTTTGTTTTGTTTTGTTTTGCTTTGTTTTGAGGGGGAGAATCTTTTTTTTTTTTTTTTTTAACGTTTTATTCATTTTTGAGACAGAGAGAGACAGAGCATGAACGGGGGAGGGTCAGAGAGAGAGGGAGACACAATCTGAAACAGGCTCCAGGCTCTGAGCTGTCAGCACAGAACCCGACACGGGGCTCGAACTCACGGACCGTGAGATCATGACCTGAGCCGAAGTTGGACGTTCAACTGACTGAGCCACCCAGGCACCCCGAGGGGGAGAATCTTAAGCAGGCTCTGTGCTGATTGTGGAGCTGTCATGGAGCATGATCCCACGACCCTGGGATCATGACCTGAGCCAAAATCGAGAGTCGGACACTCAACCGACTGAGCCACCCAGATGCCCCCAAATAGCAACTTTTCTATCACTATACCCTTACTCTGCTTTATTTTTCATGACACTTATCACTTCCTGACTTTATATATTTAATTTTTCTATTTGTAACTTTTTGTTTGTTCCACAATATGTTCAGGAACCTAGAAGTTTCTTAATAGAATGAGCATCTAGTTAACATTTGTTGAATAAAAGAATGAATAAATGCTAACAGCATCACCTTGGAAGCAAATGATATTTGACTCAGTTTATTCCTAGTCTTAACACCCAGTATTGGGACCTTGATTAATTTGGGATCATTGGTTTTGCAAGGAACAAATCCATTCGCACTAATTTAAGGAAAGAGGACTTTATTTTAATGACTCAGTGGCATTTCTCAGAATTCCTTTTAAGAATAAGTACAGGGTAAGACTTTTGAGATGCTAGGCATTAAGTAGCTTCTCTCTTTCCCGACTCCTGCTCCCCCTGTACCCTATTCACACATACTCCACATAACCATTTATCTATGTTTCTCTTTATATATTTGTTTCATTCTTTTGCACAATGGTCTAGACTATTGGTTTCCTCGTTGATTAGTAGTATATTATGACTATCAATGTCAGGCTCAGCCCTTTAGACTACATGGCATTCCTATGTCCCTAACCAATTCCATATTCTTACAAGAAGGAAGCCAATTGGCTTGGCTTAGGGCAGGTTTATACATTCTATATAGCTCTCCATTCCAAGGTTACAGGATGGGCAGCCAGATTAGGTAGAGAGGAGATAAAATGGTGCACACTCCATCTAACACTGCCACTTTTGGACAGAGTTCTTGTTCTAGCCTATCATATAAACTTATGGCTTCCCTTTGAGGCATATGCCAGATCCCGGTTTAACCATAATTATGGCTGTTTGGGAGGAGACTGAATACTAATCATGGCAACCTTTTGAGGAATGAGATGTTTCTTTCTGCCTCGTGTAAATTTTAAGTTGTGAGTTTTACATTTCCTGCCTAAACTTGTTATTTTGCCACTTTCCAAAAGGTCTCTTTGCTTAATGGAACCACACTGGGCATTGGGGAAAAGTTGGATAGAAATTTCTACAACAATGGGTAAGATCTTGGGCTTTAGGCACAGGCAGATCTAGTTTTAAATTCTGGCCTTTTACTTTACTTACAGTTACAAAACTACTCAAGTTCTCCATCTTCCTGTTTCCTCAGATATAAATATCAACAAAAATAAAACTTATTTCCATAGTGTTATTCTAAGAGTTAAGGAAGATAATTCCCTCATATATACATTGATATGTATGTGACATATATGCATGTGATAAATGTTAGAGCACCTATGATGTGCCAGGCCCTATTCTAAGCCCTGAGAATAGCTGTGAACAAGAACGATATGAACTGTAGCCTCATGAAGGATATAAATGCTAGTGAGGGAGATAGACAGTAAATAAGTTAAACCGGTAATATTTCAGGTATTAATAGTGCTGTGAAACAAAGTAATGGGAAAGTAATGGGAAATAGAATAGTAGGAATACAGAGGAGGACTTCTGCAGATCTGTAAGATGATTGGGAAAATCCTCTGGGCAGCTCTTTGTATGGAGATATGAATAATATCAAAATAGAACATAACAGTCATATGAAAATCCAGGGGTGAGGGGCTGGATATCCAAGCAGCAGCTTGGTATTTCAGAGAAACAGGCTGATATAGCTTAGTTCAGTGAGTAAAAGTGGTAATACACTACAAATTACAGTTAGAGAACTTGGCAGGGTTTGGATAGTGTAGGCTATTGGGAGGAGTTGGAATTTTGTTCTAGTTTCAATGACAAGCAGTTGGAAGGCTTTTAATCTCTAATAAAGATCTCGTTTCATTTTGGAAACATTATGGCTTCTATGTGGAGAATGGACAGTTGGAATGTGGTCATGAGTGGAATTAAGACCAATTTTGAAGGTTATTGTTTTCATCCAGTTAAAAGATTTTGGTGATTTGGACGAAATAGAAATGACGAGAAATGGTTAGGTAAGTGCAAATTCTGGAGGAAGAGCCAAAAAAGACTTGGTAATAGATTAGAGTCAAGAATGCCTTCTGAGTTTGAGGTGCAAGTAGTTGAGTGAGAGATGATGCCATTATCTGAGATAGAGAAGACTGGGGTGATTACCTCTGTCATCACCAGTGTAGTACCACGGCCCACTCCTGTAAGAGGACACAGAGTGGATGATTTGCCTAATGTAGGGGTTGTATGTTAGGACATGTAGGCTCTTATATTCTGAGTGATATATATCATGATTAAGTAAACTGTCATGATTATTTAGTGGTGGTAAAAGACATGTCTTGTCCTGACAGCTAAATTAAGTAGTAAAATAAAGTCAAGGAGAAGTAAATAAAAGCATTATTTTAAAAGGTGATTAAAATTAAAATTTTAAGATGAAATTTGAACCAGAAACTGAGAAATTGAGGCTAAAATTATGGTAAATATTTCTTAACCAGTGAAGAATAGATGGAGTACGAAGACAGATTTCCAAAATTTGTGTGGATTAGGAAATTAAAAGTGTAAAAGTTAAAAGAAAAGCAGCATAAAAAGGAAAACAGTAAAACAAGAACTAAAATCATTTAAAAGGGCTCAAATCTTAAAAGTATAGAGATGAGAGGAATAAACTAAGTCAAGAACAATGAAAAAAACTTTCCTAAACATGGTGATTTGAAATAGTGTAAACATAAAAATTAAGAAAATATAATGGTAAGGGGTGCCTGGGTGGCTCAATTGGTTAAGTGTCTGACTTCGCCTCAGGTCATGATCTTGCAGTTCGTAGGTTCGAGCCCCGCGTCGGGCTCTGTGCTGACAGCTCAGAGCCTGGAGCCTGCTTCAGATTCTGTCTCCCTCTCTCTCTGCCCCTCCCCCGCTCATGCTCTATCTCTTTATGTCTCAAAAATAAATAAAGGTTAAAAAAAAAAAAGGAAAATGGTAAGATACTGTTTCTAATTTTGCTCCTACCGCTCGTTTTTAATGTGGAATAGATGTAACTGAGGGAATAGTTACTGCATGTTGTTTTGTTGTTTATTTATGCTAAACAGACCATCAAGTCTAACTGGCATGGAATCTGACCTCTGGAATCTTGAGTTCCTTGAAAAGGATGACATGTTTTCCTCAAGTAGAGAGCTGAGGAGACCCAGCAGAAGATCAGATCAGAACATTTCAATATTTCAGCCTTTGCCTCAGATTAGGACCAGTACTTGGCCAGTTCTCAGGTGTATGTGCACACATATGCACACACAACGATATGCTCTTGAGCATGTGTATTGTCTTTTGGAGAGAAGGGTATGCTAATAAGTCTGACTGGTGGGTTGTTGTGTTGATCTGGTTTAAGGACAAACCTAATTCCAGAGATAGCACCATAAACCTGTTAATTCATTTTGTTCTGAGTGAATTAAGCTCTCTGTAAACATTTGGCTTATTTGTGATCTCAATAACGGACTCTCTAAGATAAAGGTGAAATACTAGCAAACTTTAATGCTGTTAACAGTCCCAGTGGGAAAGAAAGGAAGGTTCCATGGCTACAGTAATTAAAGATTATAATTTCTTAATTCTCCAGGGACTGTGGGTCACTCAAAATTGTTCTCAGCAAGTCACAGTAACAACATGGATTTTAAATATTTCCTGTGTAACTGAAGTTTTACTTTCCCCACTCAGCTCAGATTTTATAACTCCTTTCTTTCACTTTCATGGTGGCCATTTTTTCAAACACAAGGGTTTTGTCATCTCTTGCTTAGGTGTTTTTTTTTTTCCATCTCAGAAGAGAAGATTCTTGTTTCTTTGATAGTGTTTGTCTTAATTTGTTCTGTCAAACACGTGATTATCTCTGTTTCCCCAGTACCTACAACTGCAGTGTATACTGATACTCTCCATTTTTTCTCCTCTAATATCATGGTATATGAAGTAGGATAATGAAACCTGTTAGTATTTCTTACTCTTTTTTTTTAAAACCTTTTAGTATTTCTGCCTGGTGTTTTTCATAAATAAAATCATTACTGAAAGCAATACTCAAATTTCTGAGAATCATTTTGCTTTTACTTTGGAAGGTGACTTTCATTCTAGTATTTCGGATTACCTGTTAAAGTGTTACATGTTTTTCATGTTTAATAATTTTATCTGGCCTTTGTAATTGTCTTAGGAAATCAAGAAGACTTGAGATTTTATATTCTTTTGATGCTTTGCTAAGTGCTTTTGATTCCAATATCTCATTTGAGCAGTAAATAAATAAGTAAATAAAGATGTTATCAGTGAAGGAATTCATGCATAGAATCATTAAGTACCTGAACAAAGTCACCACGTTAATATTTGTTAAATTATTAGAATTCTGAGGTTATTTACAAATGGTGTTTTTCCTCCTTCTGCCATCTTCTCTTCTCCTCTTCCTTTTTATTCTAGCTCAAGTTGGAAATATTTCATTTATAATAAGTAGGCAGCTTTATGTTACATTACATCTAATAAGTATGGCTTGTTAATCCTTATCATAGCTTGCCCCTACTATATGCTGAGTACTGTTTAAAGCACTTATATAACTCATTAATCTTCACAACAGTCACTACAGCAAGCTGCCTCATTAGGGGGATAGACATTATAGTTTATATACATGTTTTTTTTCTAAGTTTACTATGAAATTTTAGAAGAAATGCACAAAAAATGTTATTAAAATATTGGTACAAGAAGGGAAAAATTAATTTTAAGCCAGTTTTATTAAAAAGAGGCAAAAATAGAGGCTGAAAACAATTTGCATAGCTTTTCCAGGGATTTTTGGAATCAGAACCATCAGTCCAGAGTTATATTTCCTCCTCATCATCTAGGCATCCTAGGAAGCAGGATTGGAGAGATCCAATTTAACACTTTTAAATACAAAATACTTCCAACATCTTGAGTGATGGGTAGAAAAACTTACCAGTGGAGGAGAGAATGGATGTATGTACATCCTGAACTAGACCAGTGATTTCGTATAGTTGAACAGTGAGAAAAAATTTAGTGAATGTAACACAAAGTTACAAGAGACTGATATTCATCATCCGAGACCCTGGGAATTTATTTGGCCTATCTTTTTTGGCTGAGGGAACTCTTTTGACTAATGGGAGGGAAAAGAACCGAACCCTTCTCCCAAAATGCAATGATAGTGGTGGAGTGGTTAAAGAATGTAGTCGCCACGTAGAAAAGTACAAAATGGTGCTAGATAACTGAAGAGAGGGAAGTAAACAACAGTTGGCAGGCAACTCTTAGCCTGGGGATTTTGAGTGTTAACATGGCTTCTGGAACCAGACTATTAGGGTCTGAATTCTAGCTGCTTTGCAACTTTTCCTTATATCTAAGATTGATGTGACCTAGAGAAAAAAAGGATGATGTTTAATGACTTTGTATAACTAGATATTTAATTATAAATTTGCTGATGTCAAAATAAGTGAACTCAGTTTATTAGGAACTAGAATGGTATGGGTATTCTTCTTCAAAGCTACACAGATACTAGCTATGCATTTAATAAATCTGGAAGTTTCTTAAGAGGAATAATGTGCACTTGCATTTGTATAGTGGTACACCGTTTGTCCATTTGGGTGTCACCCAATAGGCTTCACAGGGTGAATTTCCCATATTATAGAATCTGGCCTTACACTTGCTGGTCAGAAACCTTTTTTGTCAAGATGGAGTCCTCTTTCACGGACTAAAATAATCAAGTTTAAGAAAAATGATGTAGGGGCGCCTGAGTGGCTCAGTTAGTTAAGCATCCAACTCTGGATTTTTGGCTCAGGTCATAATCTCACGGTTTGTGAGTTCGAGCCCCACATCAGGCCCCACACTGTTAGCTTGGAATTCTCGGAATTCTCTCTCTCTGCCCCTTCCCAGCTCATTCTCTCTCTCTCTCTCTCTCTCTCTCTCTCTCTCTCTCTCTCTCTCTCTCTCTGTCTCTCTGTCTCTCTCTCTCTCTCAAATAAATAAACTTAAAAAAATGATACATAAAAAATCAGAATGTAAAAATTTTATTTAAGCCATCATGTGGACTGTAATACTAGTGGTAGTTTGTTTAGTACAATGTCTACATAAAATAGATCTTCATAAGATACTAGGTCATTGTCCAAAGCTTGCTTCATGAATATGTGTTCAAGAGAGTACTTACATGCTTTGAATGTTTAATTGCTTTTGACTGGATAGGTTGATGGATCCTTCTCCACAGCCAGTCAGTCTTGCCAAAAGGTCTAGACTGCTTTCTTGCTGTCGAGAAATATGAAAAGTCTGAGATTTTACCCTAAAGGTTCAACCTTCTGGTTGCTTCCAGAAGACATAAGGCTGCTAGATCAGAGACAAGGGACATTATTACTCACAGCACAATAAAGTAGCATGAGCTTCATGTTTGGGTTGGTCCCCTGGCATTCCAAGTCCCATGGAGATGGTGCTGAGCTACTCAGGTGGATGAAGCACACTCAGTGGTTTTGCATTACAGCATTGGAACCCTGAACTTAGGGAACCCAAAGTCGTTTATAAAGGATGTTAAGTCTTGCCTGACTTTTCCAGGGAAAGAGATGGTGTCATAGTCATAGTAGATACTAAACAAACCTAACTAAAAAGGGAAGGCACTTACTTTTCAAGGGCTTCACTTTACGTACATCTTTGCAAAGATAGTCTGAAACAAAGGCAAAACGTGCCTTTCCTCACTAGATCTACAGAAATGAGACCTATGGAGAATTGTTACCTAACACTAGCTTAAAAAACATGAGGTTTGGGGGCACCTGAGTGGCTCAGTCGGTTATGGTATCATAGGTTTTTGTTTTTGTTTTTGTTTTTTACTGCCCTAAAAATTCTCTGCGTTCTGCCTATTCATATCTCTTCCACCCCTGCCAAAGCACAACTCTTGGCAGTCACTTAAATTTTTATTACCTTTATAGGTTCACTTTATCAGAAAGTCATAAAGTATATAGCCTTTTCAGATTGTTTTCACTTTGGTTTCCTTCACGTAGTAGTAATGCATGTAAAGTTCTTCTTTGTCTTCTTTTTTTTTTTTTTTGAATACTGACTAATATTCTCTTGTTTGGGTATATACCACACTTTATGTTCATCTACAGAGGGACATTTTGGTTGCTTCCAAGGTTTAGCAATTATGAATAAAGCAGCTAACAACATTTGTGTGCAATTTTTTGCATGGACATAAGTTTTTGAATCTTTTGGGTAGCAAGGAGTGCAATTGCTGGATCATATGGGAAGAGTATATTTAGTGTTATAAGAGATTGCCAAATTGTCTTCTAAAGTAGTTGCACCATTTTTAATTCCCACCAGCAGTCAATAAGGATTCCCTGTTGCTCTGCATCCTATCCTCCCCAGGATTTAGTGTTGTCAGTGTTCTCGATATTAGCCATTCTACTACTTGTGTAGTGGTATCTCCTTGTTTTAATTTGCATTTCCTTGATGACTTACGGTATGTAGCATCTTTTCATTTGCTGTTTTTCCATTTGTGTATTTTCCATGGTGAATATATTGAGATCTTTGGCTCATTTTTTAAATTGGGTTGTTTCATTATTATTGGTTTTTGAGAATTTTTATTGTTGGTCTTATTTAAAAATTTTTTTTATGTTTATTCATTTTTGAAAGACAGAGAGAGACAGAGCACAAACAGGGGTGGGGCGGAGAGAGGGGGACACAGAATCTGAAGCACGCTCCAGGCTCTGAGCTGTCAGCATAGAGTCCGATGCAGGGCTTGAACTCCCGAACCATGAGATCATGACCTGACCCGAAGTCAGACGCTCAACCAACTGAGCCACCCAGGCACTCCTTTATTGTTGGTTTTTAAGACTTCTTTGTATATTTTGGATAACGTTCCTTTATCAGATATCTTGTATAAATATTCTCTCCCAGTGTATGACTTGCCTTCTCATTCTTTTGACACTGTATCTTGCACAGCAGAAGGTTTTAATTTTAATGAAGTCCAGCTTGTCAGTTCTTTCTTTCATGGATTGTGCCTTTGGTGTTGTATTTTAAAGTCCTTGCCATTTACCAAAGTCATCTGTAATGTATCACTGATCTATTATTTTGTCAATTCCACACTGTCTTAATTAATGTAACCTTGAAGTCAGGTAATGTCAGTCCTCCAGCTTTTTTCTCCTTCAATATTGTGTTGGCTCTTCTGGGTCTTTTGGCTCTTTCTGTAAACTTTGAATCAGTTGTCTGTATCCACAAAATAACTTGCTGGTGTTTTAATTGGGATTGCATTGAATCTGTAGACTAATTTGAGAAGAACTGATATCTTGACAGTATTGAGTCTTCCAATCCATGAATGTGGATATCTCTACATTTATTATTGATTTTGTTCATCAGTGTTTTATAGTTTCCTCATAACAGATCTTATACATATTTTGTTAGATTTATACCTAAGATTTTCATTTTGGGGAGTGCTAATATGAATGGTACTGCATTTTTAATGTCAAACTCCACATGTGTTTATTGTTCATATATGGGAAAGTGATTGGCTTTTATGTATAAATTTTGTATCCTGCAACCTTGCTATAATTGCTTATTAGTTTAGTTCTGGGAGTTATTTTATCAATTCTTTCAGATTTTCTGCATACATGATTATACCTTCTGTGAACAAGGACAGTTTTATTTCTTCCTTCTCAGTCTGTATACCTTTTAATTCTTTTTCTTTTCTTATTGCATTAGCTAGAAACTCTAAGTTTGGATTTAATCTTTTTCTAGTTTTCTAAGGTGGAAACGTAGATTATTGATTTTAGATCTTTCTTTTCTAATATACGCATTTGATGCTGTAAATTTCCCTCTAAGCACAACCTTCACTCTATTCCACAATTTTCATTTCCATTTAGTTCAAAATACTTAATTTTTAAAAACTTCTTTGATCTGTGTTAATTTGGAAGTGTTGTTTTGTTAAATCTCCACATATTTGGAGATTTTTCACTTATCCTTCTATTATTGATATCTAATTTATTTCTTTTGTGGTCTGAGAGCAGACATTATATAATTTGTATTCTTTTAAATTTATTGAAGTCTGCTTTGTGGCCCAGAATGTGGTCTGTATTGGTTAATGTTCATGTGAACTTGAGAAAATATTTTGCTGTTGTTAAATAGTCTGTAGATGTCACTTATATTCATATGATTGATGGTGTGGAGTTCAACCAGGTCCTTACTGATTTTCTGCCTATTGGATCTGTCCATTTCTGACAGAGGGGTGTTAAAGTCTCCAGCTGTGATAATAAGTATGTCTCTTTCTCCTTGCAGTTCTGTCAGTTTTTGTCTTGTGTAATATAATGCTCTGTTCTTAAGCACGTACACATTAAGGATTGCTAGGTCTTCTTAGAAAATTAATCTTCTATCATTATGTAATGCCCTTCTTTATCACCACCAACTTTTCTTGCTTTGAGGTCAGCTGTGTCTGAAATTAATTAAATAGGCTTTCTTTTGATTAGTGTTAGCATAGTATATTTTTCTCCATCTCTTTACCTTTACTCTGTAAGTACGTTTCTTATAGACAACACATAGTTGGGTCTTTTTTATTTTCTCTGACAGTCTCTGTTGTTTAATTGGTGCGTTTAGGGCATTAACATTCAAAGTGATTATTGATACAGCAGAATTAATATCTACCATATTTTTTTTAATTTTTTTTTTTTTAACATTTATTTATTTTTGAGACAGAGAGAGACAGAGCATGAACAGGGGAGGGGCAGAGAGAGGGAGACACAGAATCCGAAGCAGGCTCCAGGCTCTGAGCTGTCAGCACAGAGCCTGATGCGGGGCTCGAACTCACGGACCGTGAGATCATGACCTGAGCCGAAGTTGGACGCTTAACCGACCAAGCCACCCAGGCACCCCTCTACCATATTTTTTATAGTTTTCCATTTGTTGCCCTTTTTCTCTGTTTCTGTTTTTGTCTTTCATTTATTTTCTGTCTTTGTGGTTTAATTCAACATTTTATATGGTTTCGTTTTCTCTCCTTTTTGGCATATAAGTGACATTTGTTTGTCTGTTTTATCTTTTTTTTTTGTAGTTATCCTGAGATTTGCATTATACCTTTACAACTAACCTGTGTCCATTTTCAAAGAACACTAAATTACAGATCTTGCAATTACCTTATAATAACAAAATAATCCCAATTCCTCCTTCCCATCTCTTGTATCATTGCCATTCATTTCCCTTTATATATGTAAATATATATATATATATATATATATATATATATATATATATATGTATACACACACACACATAATCATACATGATTGAATACATTGTTACCATTTTTATTTTTTTTAATTAAAAAAAATTTTTTTTTAACGTTTATTTATTTTTGAGACAGAGAGAGACAGAGCATGAACGGGGGAGGGTCAGAGAGAGGGAGACACAGAATCTGAAACAGGCTCCAGGCTCTGAGCTGT
The DNA here is from genome assembly GCF_018350215.1 of Panthera leo. Lineage (NCBI taxonomy): Eukaryota > Metazoa > Chordata > Mammalia > Carnivora > Felidae > Panthera > Panthera leo. Next base: position 64,305,118 of record NC_056684.1, on the reverse strand, counting down.
CAGCACAGAGCCCAACACAGGGCTTGAACTCACGGACCGCGAGATCATGACCTGAGCCAAAGTCGGCCGCTTAACCGACTGAGCCACCCAGGTGCCCCCATTGTTACCATTTTTAAACAACTGTTCTCTGTTAGCTCAATTAAGAATAAGAAAAATTAAAACTTTATTTTATTTTCACCTATTCCTTCTTCAGTATTCCTTTATTCTTACGTAGATCTGAGTTTCTGATCTGTATTATTTCCCTTCTCTCTAAAGAACCTCATAACATTCCTTGTAAGGCAAGTCCAATGGCAACAAATTTCTTCAGTTTTTGTTTGCCTGAGAAAGTCTTTATCTCTTTTGAAGGATTTTGGTTTTTTGTAGGGTACAGCATTCTAGGTTGGCAGGTTGTTTCTTTCACCACTTTAAATCTTTGACTCCATTGCCTTCTTGCTTGCATGATTTCGAAGAAGAGGGCAGATGTGATTCTTTGTCCCTCTGTAAGTCAGGAATTTTTCCTTTGGTCATTTTTCAGGACTTTTTCTTATCTTTGAGTTTTTATAGTTTGAAAATGGTATGGTTAGGTGTAGTGGGGGAGAGGGCGTGGCATTTATCCTGCTTGGTATTTTCAGAGTTTCCTGGGTCTGTGGTTTGGTGTCTAACATGAATATGGGTAAATTCTCAGTCATTACTATTTCAAATAGCTCAGAGATTCTTTCTTCAATCCTGTCCAGTCTAATAAGTCCCGCAAAGGCATTCTTCATTTCTCTTAGTGTTTGTGATCTCTAGCATTTCTTTTTGGTTCCTTATTAAGATTTCTATCTCTTTGCTTGTATTGCTCATTTGTTCTTGCGTGCTATCCATTAGAGCTTTTAGCATATTATTCATAGTTGTTTTAAATTCCTAGTCTTCTAATTCCAAATCCCTGCTGTGTCTTGTTCTGGTGCTTGTTCTATCTCTTCAGATTGTTTTTGTCTTTCAGTATGTTTGGTAATTTTGTTCTTTATAGCTAATAGCTGGACATGATGTACTGGGTAAAAGGAACTGCTGTAAATAGGTCTTTAGTATGTGGTGGTGAGGTATGGGGGGACGGGGAGCATTCTGTAGTCCTGTGAATAGGTCTCAGTCTTTTAGAATGAGCCTATGCTTCTGGTCTGTGAACTCCACCAGTATTTGTCAGTTTTTTCTAACTTCTTAGTTGGGTTAGATGGTTAGAGTTGACTAGAGTTGGCTATTTCCCCTCTCCTAGGTCAGATATGCTTTGATAATATCCCAGTAGGTCAGGCTCTGGTTAACTAGTTTCTCCTGAGGGCAGACCTTGGGAGTTTTCTGGCATAGTTCAGAAGTGGTTCCTTTCCCCCTCCACCTGCTGGAAGCATGCAGGGATTTTTCTGATATTTACTGGCTGAGCTCCGGGAGGTAAACTCCCAAAAGTGTGGGGCTTCACTATGAGCAGGTCCACCTCAGCACTCATTTCTGCAGCAATTCTGCTCATGAGTTTGTTCTGGTGAGCTGTGACTCCCATTATTTTCCCATGTCTCCAGTATTGGGGGCGGTGGTTTGTACCGTGTCCTCCTCTCTCTTACAGATCTGAGACGAATTGGTGCTATTTTTTCTATTCAGTTGCTTACTTGTTAGAACAGAGTGGCGTTTACTAAGTTTCTCACATGTAGAACCAGAAACCAGAAGTTCGTGTTACTTTTGAAATTAAAATTTAAATGTATAAGGAAAGACCTAAGTTCAAATAATCAATAGGATGATTCAAATAATGCTCTTTATTACAACCATTTTGAAAAGCTTCACTGCTAATAGGTTATGAAACTTTGGAATACACACTGTATGGTTTTATTAAAAATAAGAAATACATTCTCTGGTCACTTAAGTAGAAATTGTTTATATTTTAGATAACATTCAGTCATCCGGGCCTAGACATTCAGGGCAGAAGTATAGAATATGTACAACGGCAAATATCCAAGGAATGTGGAAGCCTAAAGTCCCAAAATAGGGTAAGTAATCTTAGCTTATCTCCTATTGTGGGATACAACTAATTAACACATAAGTGAAATTTTTTAGTCCTTTTAATTCTCCATGTAGCTGAATTATACTAGAAAATCTTTTGTGTGTTAATTTGCTACATGCATGTTTATAGAACACTATTACTTAAATTCCATCCAAATTTCTGGTTTGACTCTAGGAATTGCCACTGTGTATTTATCACTGGATAAAGCCAAGAGAAATTGTGTATTGTTAATTTAATGGACTGTATCCATCATTCCACCGTTAGCCCAGACCTGGAGGGTTTTTTAGCCCCGGTTCCAAATATCTTGAGAATGGAAGTTTGTCTCAACCTGAGTCAGGTGCTTACCTGTAGATGGTCACTGTGTCCAGGGACTGGGCATAGGCATAGGAGAAACAAATGTGACTACTAGAAGCCCACTTGTATAGGTAAAGGAAAAGGTCATTTTGATTTAGACACCATTTGATTTATCCCCAGAAAGATTTAACCTGCTCCCTGGCCTCAGGAAGATAATCTACCCAGAAAGGAGGAGGAGAGAGTGAGAATAAGTAGGTGTGGGTGTCCTGTGTTTCAAGTGACTCGTATAACCAAGCTATATACATGTATGTCTTTGTATTCGTTTGCTAGGGCTATCATAACAAAATTGACTGAGTGGCTTGAAAAACAAATACTGATTTTCTCATAGTTCTGGAAACTGGAAGTCCAAAATGAAGATGTTGGCACATTTGGTTTCTTCCCAGCCTTCTCTTTCTGTACCTTTTGGCTGTGTCCTCACATGGTCTTTTGTACACCCACACATCTCTGGTGCCTCCTCTCCCTGTATGTCCAAATTTCCTTTCTTAGAAGGATACCAGTCAGATTGGATTAAGACCCACCTTAATTAAGGATCTATTTTAATGTAATCACCTTTTAAAGGCCCTGCATCCAAATGTAGTCACATTGTGAAGTACTGGGGGTTGAGGTCTCGGCATATGAATTTTGAGAGTGCACAAGTAGCCCATAACATTGCACACTCTGGTTCCTCACATTCATCCCATTACAACAGCCCAAAAGTCTGAACCCCTTGTAGCGTCAATTCTAAATCCTAGATCTTGTCTAAGTCAAGTGTGGGTGAGACTCAAGGTATGATTTGTCCTAAGGCAGAATTCCTCTCTACCTGTAAAACAAGACACCTGTAAAACAAGACACAAATTACCTGCTTCCAAAATACCATGATGGAAAAGGCATACAATAGATATTTCTTTTGAAAAGTGGTAAATTTTAGAAAGAAGAAAGCAGTCATGAGTCCTAAGCAAGTCTAAAACCTGGCAGGGCAAATTCTGTGAGATTTTAAGGTGTGAAAATAATCCTCTTAGGCTTTGGCTCAATGCTTTGACCTATGTGCCTACCACAGTGGTGACCCCATCTCCTTGGCAGTGTGTGATAAACTCATACCAAAGGCTCTAGGTTTCCTGGCCCACTGCAACTGAGGAATTGGCTTTGCCATATGGAATTGAGGAGAGAGACTTACCTTTGGGGTCGTTCTTCCCTTTTTTTAAAGGATAACACATGTTTTCAGTTAGATAGCTGTATTTGCCAGTCCTGTAAATCCTTGATGTCCGGTAGCCTTTCTTCATTTCATCCTACCTCTCTTCCCTTTAGTCCAACATGGCAGCATTTCAGTTGAGATGGTTGGTTGGATTTGGCAATCACACCCATAATCTCTTTATTATGTGATGGATCAGCATACCTTTGCATGCTTTCTAAATTTTTGCACTATCCATAGGCTGAGAATTTTCTGACTCTTCAAGATCTGCCATCTTTTTGCTTCAAAATTTCTATTTCAATTTATCCCTTTCCTCTTACATTTTGCTGTTAGCAGCAAGGAGTAACTAGGCACCTTCAGCACTTTGCTTAGGAATCTCTGCTAAATATCCAAGTCTATCACTCACAAGTTCTATATTCCGCAAAACACTAACGTACAATCCATCCACATTCTTCACCCAATTTGTAACATGGATCACCTTTCCCCAGCGTCCAATAATGTGTTCTTCATTTCCGTCTGAGCCTTCACCAGAAGCATGTTCGACGGCCATATTTCAACCAACAGTCTGTTCAAGGCTTTTTGTAACATACACCTCAAAACTTTTAGCCTTTACCCATTACCCAGTTCCAAAGGCATTTCCACATTTTTAGGTATTTGTTAACAACAACACTCCAATTCTTGGTACTAAAATTTATATGAGTCAGGGTTCTCCAGAGAAACGGAACCAACTAGTTGTGTTATGTACACACAGAGAGATTTATTTTAGGGAATTGGCTCATGCAATAGTGGAGGTACATATGCAAAATATGCAGGTAGGCTATCAGGCTTGAGACCCAGGGAAGAGTTGCAGTCCCCATCTAAAGGTAGAATTCTGCTAGGGGAATTCCATCTTGCTTGGGCGGGGCGAGGCAGGGGGCGGTGGTCAGCATTTATACTATTAAGGCCTTCAGCTAATTGGTGAGGTCTGCCTATGCCCTGGAAGATAATCTGTTTCCCTCATAGTCCACCAATTTAAAGATTAACCTCATCCAAGAAACATAAACATCCAAAATAATGTTTGATCAAATATTTGGGCACGCAGCCTAGCCAAATTGACATATAAAATTAACCTTCACAGTTATTACTGCAGTTTTCATCTCTTTCCTTTTTAGGTCCCTTTGAAATCAATCCGACATGTCAGCTTTCAAGATGAGGATGAGATTGTCAGGATAAACCCTCGAGATATCTTAATACGTCGTTATGCAGACTACAGACATCCTGACATGTGGAAAAATGACTTAGAGAGAGATGATACTGATTCCAGTATTCAATTTTCTAAACCAGACAGTAAAAAATCAGACTATCTGTACTCTTGTGGGGATGAGACTAAGTTAAGTTCACTCAAAGACTCTGTGGTATTTAAGGCACAGCCTTCCTCATTAAAATTTAAGAAGTCAAAACGAAGAAAAGAAGATGGTGAACGTTCCCGCTGCGTATACTGCCAGGAAAGGTTTAATCATGAAGAAAATGGCAGGGGAAAATGTCAGGATGCTCCAGACCCTATTAAAAGATGCATATATCAAGTTAGTTGCATGCTCTGTGCAGAGAGCATGTTATATCATTGTATGTCAGACTCAGAGGGAGATTTTTCTGATCCCTGTTCATGTGACACTAGTGATGACAAGTTCTGCTTACGATGGTTAGCCCTAGTAGCTTTGTCTTTCATTGTACCATGTATGTGCTGCTATGTCCCTTTGAGAATGTGCCATCGTTGTGGTGAGGCGTGTGGGTGCTGTGGCGGGAAACATAAAGCTGCTGGATGAAAGGATCCAGTGCCAAAATGAGCTTAAAATCTTTGTTTCCAGGAATTAGCTAACTTGGATTTATGGAAACTTTTGGCAAGCAATATGAAATCTTGCCTGGTAATCATTGGGGCCACACGTGGAGGAAGCAGAACTTGTCAGTTCTTGGCATTTCACAAATGCTAGCCATGCCTAACTTTTTCCCTTGAGTGCATGGCATGTTTTGTTACAGGTTGTAAAGAGTATCTGCAAAAGGAAACTATTTCTGGTTATTGGGTATAAAAAGTGAGCATAAAGTATCCAACTAAAAGGGATTAATTTTTGGCATTTTTGTATATTTATGCATTAGGTGATGGGACTTTTAAAGGTTTGAATTCATTAAGACATGAACTAAAAATGCACTAGGGGACAGTTGATTTCAATCTAAGAAAAGTTAACACTTGGGAATTGTAAGAAGTAAAACAAGTACAACTAAATCATTTATTAGTTGTTTTTTGAAAGCAGTTTTATGTATAAATAACAAATGTTTATATTTAACTAAATATAAGGTACGAATTATCACATATTAAACTTTTCTTCCCCTTCCTAGTTCTGAAGTAGATGTACATATATCTACTGTCACATTCCATTATATTTTGAATATTTTACTCATCTAGTTAATAACGTTTTTATTCCATGTGAATGATTTGATATTTTCATCCTCATTTCCCTTGGCTACAGTTTATATTGAGTTATATCTGTACATTCTGGTAATCTAAAATCTTTAAAAATATTCTAATAGGCTTGAGTGACCAATTTTTTTTTAAAGCACAGATGTAATTGTCTAATGTTCTGATGGGAACGTAACACTTATTTTTATATAAAAAGAGACTGAGTAAACATTATAGAAAAAAGTGAGTTTTGGGATTGTTTTGTTTTGTTGTGGTATTCAACCAGCAAGTTGTTTTCTTTCAGAGTTTTCCTCCTTCAAAAAATCATATTGCATTTACAAATGTTTTACAAGGCAAAAAGTGTAACTGGATAGTTAATATAAAAGTTTCCTCCTGAGATCTCCACTTAACTCTGCTAAACTAGAATATGTTCAGCTGTGTTACTAATTTTTTAACTTAATTCTCATTGCTTATTATTTGCGTAAGAGTAACTTTTCCCAGTTGCATTTTATTTTATTTAAACTGGCCTAAAAGCAAAATTATTATATGTTAAAGTATATACTGAACTATCCCAGGAAAGTATTTAATCCAACATTGTGAATGAAATATCTTGTACATATAATTTTATTTCTTTTGCAGAGCATTGTATTACTGGATGTTTTATTTACAAAGTAGTTGGATAAATGTTCCAACAAATTGTTGAAAGTGGTTGGGGTCAATTTGTCTGGGTTTTTTGGGTTTTGTTTTTGGTGGGTTTTTTTTGTTTGGTTTGGTTTCATTTCGTTTTTTTTTTTGTTTGTTTGTTTTTTTTGTTTTTTTTTTGGTCTTTTTAAGTGTTACATTAAAACTCTAACAAAGTAAAGGGTTCTTTAAGAACATTCCCTTAGAGGGATAGAGTTGAGAAGTGTGCCTTTTTTTTAATGGCTTGAAGTTTCAGAAGTGATAGAAATTAAAATCACACTACCATTTGAAGCTCATTTCTATGCAGGTTTTAAAATGTCATTTATGTATCATTCTTCTTACATATCACACTTAAGCTTGTGTTCACTTTCTTCTTTTGCCCCAGATCAAACTGAACAATGTATATAACACTATCTGTCTGTAAAATACTTTTTTTTAAGAAAGCATTTATATTTATATGACAGCTTGAACTGACAACATTGTGTATATAGATCATCTTGAAGTATTATTTCACATTGAAAAGAAGAAAAATATATTGATAACTATAGATGTTATGAAGAAGAGGTTATTTCTAGTTTTGTACTAAAAATCAATTGGATGAACTAAATCCAAAATATGACACTGTAGCAGCCGTTTTAAGACTTATTTTTACTGTTTATATATTTGAACACTGCTACACCAGATGATCTTCATCCCTGAAGTTTTCAGCTAAACTTGGTTTCCTAGAATAGACTGTTAACTTTCAAAATTACTTTTTATTGGTGAAATGGAAATACTCGTTTTCCTTGTGAATGAATTTTCATATTTGTAAGTGCTGAATTTATAATTCAGGTTTGAGCAAGGTGTGAATAACTGAAGAAAATAACTTGCTGGCTATATAGGAAAATGCTGTGGAAATGAACTGTGTATATACTTCTGGGAAGAACAATTTTAATCATTTCTTCTGTTAAGCACTAATCAGTATAGTGCAACTCCTGGTTCTGTACTGTATTTTATATGCAACATATATGCTTTAATATTTTAATGTCTGTGCATTAATATTTTCAACTTGTTTAACCACTTTGCTGCTAAGATTTCGCCATCCCATTCCCATTTTTTCCTTTACCATTTTAAACAAGTTTCTTCATTAAAAACTACGGTGATGAAATGGTTTTTATTTCCCCTTGGATTTTCATAGTTAACACACTCAGATTCCAAACTGGTCAGAAAACTAACGAATTATAGTGCTATCTGAATCCCTATGTGGGAATATTCTCTTGAGTAAATTCTCATTATGTGGGGGGTAAAAAGGATAGTCTGAGTTTCTCATTCTTGACGTGTATCGGTAAGTTCAGGAACATCTTCTCCTTCTGCCTACAGACCTGGTACTGCCAAATGGCTTTTCCTCGGAAACCTTTCTCTTTGAATCTGGTAGTAGAAGCAAATGGCTTCATAGAACAACTCAAGTAACAGTAAACACTGAAAATGAAATCATCTGGATGGCATAATAAGAAAGACTTTGGTCTGATGGCTTGTTGTGTTCAGAGTTGATAACTCTTAAATGATTTTTCTCCTGCCTTGACAGGAGAATCCTTTGATTTTTGAAGAAATAGGAGGTATGGGACTTCAGCACCACCTACTGGATGATTTATAGACCAGAGACCTGAGGTGGCAATCAGGATCTGACAGGGTTCATCACTACTACCAATAAAAAAGGGCTATTTAAGCAGTGGCCACCTCCAAAGGGAGAAAACAAGAGTAAGAAATAGCTCAAAGGAACTGTAAATTGAATCTTTCCTCTAATGTGTCTGGTTGGTCACTGAAAGATTTTAAGCACTTTTTTCTTACATAACCTGTCTTAAAATATTTACTGATATTCAGAACTGGCAATCAAACATAATGGATGTGCCGAAGCATTTGCAAAACCAATTCTTTTAACTTGCAAAAGCCATTACCAAAATGGTATTCTAATTTTCCTCCCATTACCAGTCAGGGAGAGTTTTTTTAAAGAAAATAACGTCACCCGTATTTCATCATGATAACTTCAGAGAGTGTGTGTATGTCTCTGGGATGATGTTGGGACAGGGGTTAAAGTTTAGGGGGGGAAACTTGAAACTACCTATTTTCATTGGTTATTCAGCAGTGCCTAAAATGAACTTTTGAAGTAATATAAATGCACTTTCAACTCATGTGTATAGTGCCATCTGATATGTTGGGTAAGTCTTTCTTTTTCTTTTTTCTCTCCAACCCCTTGATTGAATGCCACAGAGATGTTTTCTAATATCCGTGTAGGTCTTCAAAGTACAGGAAACACGTACTTTCCTCTAGATGGGCAATTCAAAGGCTGTTTCTTTTTTTTGAAATTTACTTAGACTTTGTGATTACACTTTGGAATATATGTATAAGTTTGGGTTTTTAATTTTAGCCCAAAGATATATTAGGCAAGTGTAACATTTTTCTACATGTAACTTTGAAAACTTTATTTACCTAGAAAACAGATCCTTCACTAAATATTCTCATTCTTAATTTGACCTCCAGGTTCACATTTCTAAGGATAAAGGAAAGCACTAGAAACTTGCATTGTTGTTGCACTTAAAAAAAAATTGGTCTATAAACCATGGTAATAATAGTACCATCAGGTGTTTTGCAGTGAGTCAAAACAGTAAGAAACCACAACCTGAGGTGATTTATATAAACCAAAAAAAAAAAAAAAACCCCACAAAAAACAAACAAAAAAGGGCTTTAAGGTATTAAGGTACTGTTTGCCTAGCAGCCAGGTGGTTATAAAACTTTCATATGCTTTGATACACTGATGTTAGCCATTGTTCCTGAAAGCTCCTTAAATTGCATAAGTTGCTAGTTTTGAAACTTCTCAAGAATAATCTAGTTGAAAAACCTTTGTATTAACGATACACATAGATTTTTGTGAACATTGCCGGTATGTAGTGTCATTGCTTTCTATTCTTGACCTCAAAAGTGCCTCACTTGTATATTACTTCCATTAAAAGCTTGACTGCATTCTTTCTAATAAGCAATGAAAACTTGTTTAACTCCTGTCATAATGTATCTCCTTAGATATAGTTGCTTAGCTTGATAGTTTGGATATATAATGTAAATATGCATATATAAGTTTGTAACTGTTTTTGTTACATCATACCCATGTAATTGGACATATCAGATGATATCATAAGAATTTGTTTTAATTACCTGATTAAACCTATCATGAAATACAAAAGGACTTTTTCTTACTCTTCCAGAGGATATCAAAGTATCACATAAGAGATCATAATTACTCAAAGAGAAATCAATAGAAATGAGCTTTTTAAAAAAAATCATTTTTAAGGTATATTTTTAACTGAAAACTCATGTATATAGTTCATCTTATTGACATTTATTCATCCTTGATTGTATCCAGATTTGTTATGGTCTGTTACCTATAAATAGGTAAACACAGTAAATACAAATATATTTATTGGTTTGGGAACATGTTACCACTAAATCTGGATGAAATGATAATTTCAGAATGATATATGGGAAATTTTTAACCCAAAACTACTACTGCTTTATTGTGTGCCCTACTCGGTTTCAGAGTTTCATTTGTAATATAAACAAAATACTAATCTAGATTAAAAATTAGGACAGTGCTCAAAAATCATAGCTTATTTCAACAGCAGAATAACTTTTGGATTACTGTGTTACAGTTGTATTTGCTTGAAGAATCAACAATTAACTGTTTACCATGAATTATGAAGTATAGTCTCCTGTGCTTATTTTCAGGTTTTCAGAAATGTGCTTTACATTCTTCACAATCAAGTTAATATTCACAAGTAAGTAGAATAGTTTCTACATAAGAGAAATTGAAACTAGGGTTTCTGCTTGGCCGTCAGTATAGTGCCATGCACACAGTGGTCCTTAAAGGGGAAAAAAATGGTATTAATAGTAAAACTGAGTCTACTCTTAACTGCTTTAAGATTGGCAGTTTTAAGAGAGATCCCTTGAAGTACTGGCTCAAAAATATATTCAAAATAAAAGTCTAACAAAATCTGAATTGAAATGGTGTTTCTTTTTTTGTTTAACAGGTTTTTTTATGGTGTGTGTGTGTGTGTGTGTGTGTGTGTGTGTGTGTGTGTTTGTGTACACACACATGTATGTTTGTTTGTTTATTTTAAGTGTCCTTTGAGAGAGGGAGTGAGAGAATCCCAAGCAGGCTTTGCCCAAGGCAGGGCTCAATCTCACAAACCATGAGATCATGACCTGAGTTGATTTCAGCTCAGATGTTTAACCAGCTGAACCATCTAGGTACCCCTGTTATGTAATATGTTTTAAATGATCACTTTCAGTTCTCAATTCCATAATGAAGTGTTATGCTCCTTTTTTTTCCACTAAAAAAGCGACTTAGGCTGCAAGAGGTTAAAAAATATTCCCAAGATCAGAGGCACCAGGTTTTGAACCAAAATGTGTTACTCCAAAATCCATGCTTTCAGTCACAATGCAATTTTGCATTTTGTTACAAGTGTTACTGATGTACTGAACAGAATAGTTGTATTATTCTGTTACAATGAAATTTTATTTAAGCTGGAGTGATTTTATAAGGGAATAACTTTTTTTTTAAGTAGGCTCCATGCCCAACATGGGTCTTGTACTCACAACCCCGAAATTGAGAGCTGCATGTTCTATTGACTGAGCCAGTCAGGCACCCTACGGGTAAGTTCTTAATTCCCACTCCCTTTTGTTTCAATTCTAGGTCCCCTATTCATCCCTCTCACTAGATTGTGGTGTACTATCCACAGTATGGCATGTGGGGATCTTTAAAATGGGGAGAATAAGATTGTGATAATGCTTCAACAAATCATCAAGATATATCAGTTTGTGCTGATCCAATAGAAAGCACTGAAGACCTACATGCTGTCCAGTGTGTGGTATTGTTCATCTTGCTCAGTTGATGGCATTTCTGTAAAGGTTTTGAGTCTGAGGGATTCTTTTTCACCAAAGCAGTGGTACTTCCTGTTGAGGCAGTAGAAAACAGTGCTCTCAAATGAGTTTTCTGGATTCTGTACTTTTTTCTTTTTTTTTTTTTTTTTAAATTTTTTTTTTTTAACGTTTATTTATTTTTGAGACAGAGACAGAGCATGAACAAGGGAGGGGCAGAGAGAGAGGGAGACACAGAATCGGAAGCAGGCTCCAGGCTCTGAGCCATCAGCCCAGAGCCCGACGTGGGGCTCGAACTCACGGACCGTGAGATCATGACCTGAGCTGAAGTCGGGACGCTTAACCGACTGAGCCACCCAGGCGCCCCAGTACTTTTTTCAAATAGTCATTTGTATGTCAGTTGTCCCACAAAGCCTGTCTTAGAACCAGACTTGCATTTAGTATCAGGGCTATGTACATGCATGGCACAGTGAGGGCAGTGTCCCCCTTCCCTGAAACTTACTTTTAACCTAGGAATAATTTACAGCAACCAAGAGGTAGTATGCAATTTGTAAAGTACAGGAAGAATGCCAGAATTCCTAATACTGAAATAGGATCATCCTGGATGATAAAACTTAAGGAAACCTGTTTAACTTTCATTTCTGTTATTTTTAAATTTTGCATTGTCAAATTGCAAGTTACTAATTTAAGTGATTTTTTTTTCCTTTTGAAATCTGATACAGAAGATCTTAACGGATATTACTTGTCCAACATAAACACCTTTTGAGTCCTTCGTATTTTCCTCCCTCCTTTTCTCTGTTACAGGAATGTCTCCAACCTCTCCAAATGTATGAGGGGAAGAATTCGTGAAGAAGAAATTTTAGCAGTATATTAGAATTCTTTTTAAAATGCTTGTATTATTCCCAAGAATGACCAACAAGCTTAAATATGTGTCTATTATCAGTAAGGGAAACCAGTGTTTGACTATCACTTGAGATTTAAGAGAAAACAAGATCTATGAATTTATGAACTTCTAGCTGGTTAATAGTTCTTTTTAAAGTTCTTGTTAAGTTATCAAAGTGAAATGCACAAAGATAGCATGATACCCCCAAAGTTCTAAGAAGGAAATAAGGATCCAAACCAAATTACTTAAGATTGTTGATACAAGTTGAGGTCACTGGGACTATACAAATCTCTCTTCAGAGATTCATACAATACCCTTATTTTACAAAATTTAGAAACCAGGCTAAGGAAGTTAAGATATTAATGCAAGGTCATCCAGTCATTTAATAACATAGCCTGCATTTTTAAACACATACATCATGTTGCCTGAAGCACATCTCGTGCAGGCACCTCAAATTCAATAAGCCCAAAACGAATTCCCCTTTTTTCTCTTCTCTGTCCTGATGGATAGTGACACCACTGTGTATGCACTAGTCTCAGCTAGAAACCTGGTCATCATCAATTTCTCATTTTCTCTTTTCATTAATTACCAAATTTTTTACACTTGTATTTCCTACGTGTCCCTGAAATCTGTGTTCCTCTACCCACTGCTGCTATCTTTGTAGAAGTATGTCATTACTGATGTTGGGGATTAGGCATTGAAGCCCTTGGACATTTTTATTTTTAACAAAAGATGGTCTGTATTTTAAATGTGATTGGAAGGTGAAGCACCTTAGACTGCAACAAGATGGTGATAGAAGTGGACATCTTCAGATTGAGATCTACCCAGATTCAGACAAAAATGGTTTGTGGGATTGAGGAATTGAATGATAGTGGCTTTGAACACTATTTCAGCACTAGGGCCAGCTAAGGAATTAAGAACAACTTAAACTATAAGGAGCAAACTTACAAATATGATAAACTTTCAGCTGTGTGTGTTCACCTCTCCTTAAAGACATTCTTCCCCCTCACCCCCCAGTAGTATAAGCTTGTTATCTTTGTTGTGTGATTGTTTTCTAAGAGCTCAGGTGAAAGAAGAGTCCATTGCTGGAAGCCTTTGGGATCTTACTGCTGATAGCATTATAAGGAAACCCCCTAGATCCGTAATCAGGTGAGACCATATTCAAAAGGGTTTCTTTGCTTTTTATGGCTCACTTTTTCCTAAAGCAACATCAAAAATAGCCTACCTTGTACAGATTTCTTTCCCTTTTGAAGGTCACAAGGTCACATCCCCAGGCAAGCCTGACTACTTAAAAGGTAATTGGGAACCGAACCATCCAGGGTAAAGGCAGAGCAAATGAAAAGGCTCCAAATAGACAGGAACTTGGCTGGTTGAAGGAACAGCAGGAAGGTTAGTATGACCACATACTCAGGAGCTCATGAGAAAAGGTCAAGTTACCGAGATAGCAGGTGCCAGATCTGGGAACTTGAAGCTCAGATTTTATTCTGTGAGTGACCAAAACCCCCTGGAAAATTTTGAAAGGGAAATTTAACAATCTCTTGCTATGTGGCTTTTTTTTTTTAATTGAAAACCTAGTGCTGGCCTCAGATGTTGGGCCATCTTCTATTTTTTCAAGTATTGTCCTGACCATTTCACTGAAATGCTCTCAACAAAGTCCCCTACCCCCTCCACATTTCTAAATCCAGTGGATTTTTCTTAGGTAGACTTCACCTCACTGAACATCTGACATACTCTTTACTTCCTTGCACTACACTACCCTGGTTTCCTCCTATTTCACTGGTTCCTCTTCTCTTTTCTAGATCCTTCTCCTCTTCCCAATCATCACAAGTGGGAATTCCTCAGGGTACAGTAGCCTGGGTTACCTGTCACACACATACTGGTGATATCCATGTTTAGGTCTTCTATTTGACATCTCCACTGGGATATCTGGGGCATTTCCATTTCAGTAAGACCAAAACAGGACTCTTGATTCCCCGTCCATACCTGCTCCACCTCCAGTCTGCCTCCTTTTAAGAAATAATCATAATTTGGGGCACCTGGGTGGCTCAGGCAGATAAATGACTTCGGCTCAGGTCATGATCTCACGGTTTGTGGGTTCGAGCCCCGCATCAGGCTCTGTGCTGACTGCTCAGAGCCTGGATCCTGCTTCAGATTCTGTGTCTCCCTCTCTCTCTGCCCCTACCCTACTCATGCTCTGTCTCTCAAAATAAATAAATAAACCTTGAAAAAAAAATTTTTAAATCCTAATTTACCTACTTGCTCGAAGAATTACTTTTCTCCTCATCAAAGACTTTAAAAATAGATTGTGAATCTGAATAGTCGTCCTCATGTTTGCCACTACCGTCTGAGTCCCAGCCTCAATTACCTCTTGCTTGTACTTCGTAATAGCTTCCTGCCTCCACCCTTTTCACTTTCAGATCTCTTATTTTTAGAATTGACTTATTACCTTATGTCTATTGACTCTTGGTTTGTCTTTTCCATTACCATAATTTCAGAATTATTACCTTTTTTTTCTTAACTTGACAGTTATTTCCCCTACTCTTTTCCTTTCCTTTCCACTGGTGATTTGTGGTTAATCAGGAAGGAGAACTTAACGTTTATATGCCTATTAGGTGCCAGGTACGTGTGTAATATATCCACATGTTATTTCATTCCTTAATAACTTTGTGAAGTAGGTATGATTATTTCTATTTCACAAATGAGGAAAATGAGAGCATACAAAAATTAAGAAACTTACCTACATTCTTTTTTTTTTTTAATGTTTAATTTTTGACATGGGTGGGCAGAGAGAGAGGGGAACAGAGAATCCGAAGCTGGCCCCAGGCTCTAAGCTGTCAGCACAGAGCCCAACACAGGGCTTGAACTCATGAACCATGAGATAGTGACCTGAGCAGAAGTCAGATGCTCAACTGACTGAGCCACCCAGGTGCCCCTACCTACAGTCTTAATTGTGGGAGCTGTAATTCAAACACTGTTCTTTCTGACTCTTACTCCCCTGGCTACTATTCTGTCTCTGGGGAATTTTCCCCCATTGTCCCCTTCTTAAGTCCCTGGCTTCTCCTCAGCTTTGAATTTCTTTTGATTTATTGCTTTTGCTTATTCTATCTTCTTTTCCTTCAAATTCCTGACTTTTTTTTCTCTCATTATTTTGCATTTCCCTTTACTATACTCACTGACCTATTCTTATCCACAAATGACACTCAAGTAATATTACATTTTCACAGGGCAGTCTATAGGATGAGTTTCACAACTACCATCTATATAAAAGCCATTTAAAGATATTAAGTCTGTGTTTTGAAGACTTAGAAAATGACTAACTGGGAAATCAGGCTGAGCCTCTGTACCATGTTTCTGTAGTGCCTTACATTCTGATAAAGAGGCCATTCTTGGGGTGCCTGGGTGACTCAGTATGTGAGTTCTAGCCCTGCATCAGGCTCTGTGCTAACAAACAGCTCAGAGCCTGGAGCCTGCTTCAGATTCTGTATCTCTCTGTCTCTCAAAAATAAATAAATGTTAATTTTTTTTTTTTTTTAGAAAGAGGCCATTCTTTTCTTCCTGGTAATGGATAGCATTAAGTCTGTTGTGCCTTGTAAATGCTGGCACTCATCCATTTCTTCCTGTAGGTTGGTCTGCAATTGATTTAAATCATCTCCACCTCTGATGACATGACATAGATTTAATCTGTGTGTATCTTAATAGAGGATTTCTCCTTTTCAGCATTTAAAAATCATTTCTTCTATATGAGTGATATTTTTCTTAGGCATTTTCCCCCCAATTTTTAGTATGAGTACACCTAATGATACATAATACTGTTTTTAACCAGAAATAATAGTCCCTAATATATAACGGGTCCTGGTCCTTGGATCCTGTGTTACCTTGTATCAAAAAATGGTCTCTGCAGGTCTGACTAATTAAAGGATCTTGAGATAGATTGTCTTGGACTATCCACAAGTATCCTTTAAGAGAAAGAGAGTACACACACACACACACACACACACACACAAAATGTGTAAAGACCAAATAGGGAGACATTTGAAAATTGCTGCTCTTGGAGACTGAAGGGATGTGGCCACAAGCCAAGGAATGCTAGTGGCCACTAGAAGCTGAGAAGGGAAGGATTCTTCTCTACCAAGAGCCTCCAGAGGGAGCACAACCCTGATGACACTTTGATCTTAGCCCAGTGATCCCAATTTCAAACCTCTGGCTTCTAGAACTCTTAGAAAATAAATTTCTGTTGTTTTAAGCAACGAAGTTCGTGGTCATTTTTACAACAGCCACAGAAAATACATCTCCCAAAAGGCAGAGCATTGGACCATAGAGAACAATGGATAAGGGAATTGTTCTCAGCAAGATCGAATTCCTTCCCACTTCCAGGGTAGGAGACCTTCTATCTCCTACTCCTTCACTTTCCAAATGAGAGTTTTTATTGTGGTTATTCTGTTCTTGCTTCAACATTGTATATTGGATGTGTTGGAGGAAAGGGCAGATAAGTTGGCCCTTTTGGCTCAGAAATCTATGCGGAAGAAGCATGTCCAAAAAGAAGTACCTAGATGACTTGAAGATCCAGGATGTGAGCTGGATGCAGCAATAGCACGGAACAGACAGTCCCCAACTTACAAAAGTTGACTTAAGGACTTTTCAGCTTTATAATGGTGCAAAGGCGATGCTAATTCAGTAGAAACCATACTTCAAATTTCGAATTGTTATCTTTTCTTGAGCTAGCGATATGCAGTTCAATGCTGTCTTGTGATGCCGGACAGGGGCAGCGAGCCACAGCTCCCAGTCAGCCACGCGATCAAGGGGGTAAATGACCAGTACACTTAAAATGACTCCATTTTTTAAAACATTTTTTGTTTATTTATTTTAAGGGAGAGCGAGAGTGTGGGTACGCAAGTGGGGGAGGGGCAGAAAGAGGGAGAGAGAGAATCTCAAGCAGGCTTAGTGTTGCCAGCACAGAGCCCGTGTGGGGCTCAAACTCACGAACCCTGAGATCACGACCTGAACCGAAATCAAGTGTAGGAAGCTTCACCGACTGAGCCACCCAGGCACTCCATAACGATTCTGTTTTTCACTTTTAGTAGTGTATTCAATAAATTACATGAGATACTCAACACTTGGTTATAAAGTAGCCTTTGTGTTAGATGGATTCTGCCCAAGTAACGCAGGCTAGGCTAAGCTATGTGTTGAGTAAATTAGGTGTATTAAATGCATTTTTGACTTAACAGTATTTTCAACTTATGATGTTTACTGGGACATAACACTATCATAAATTGAGGAAGATCTGTGTTTTAGGATGTCTCACTTGGAAATGGATTGTGTTCTTTGTATGGATAGAAAGGATCAAAGGCATAATTGATGACTTCATTAAGGCAGAAATTTTAGTGCTTATCCAGTATTCATGTGCTTCTCTACATCACTAAACTTCCTCTGGGGATAGGTTCAAGCCACGTGACTTGTTCTAGCTGGTATAATTTGAGGGGTGGTGACGTGTCACATTGGGGGTATGGCAGGTAAGAACTGGTGTGCCTCCTTTGGCTTTTGCCCTGCTGTAGAGCACTTGGATGTCATGTGTAGCTGATGTAACTACAGGATGAAGGAGAATCATCTAACTTCATTGAACTTTGCCTGAATAAGAAATAAACCTTTGTGTTAAGCCCATGGTACTTTGGATTTTTTGGGTTTTTTGTTTTGTTTCAGCAACATAATCTAACATTGTCCTGACCAATGTAAGTCATAAGCATTTTCCTAAATTATTTTAGGATATTGAATCAGTTTGTCAGTGAAAGTAAATTAGACAGTGAATCTCTGTACAATGTGTATTAGTGGACTATTAATATGTCCCCATCCTCACTAAATAAATCCTCAAGTTTAAAGAGGATCTATCCAGGGGTGCCTGGGTAGCTCAGTCAGTTAAGCGTCTGACTCTTGATTTTGGCTCAGATCATGATCTCACGATTTGTGAGTTCGAGCCTCACATCGGGCTCTGCATTGACAGTGTGGAGCCTGCTTGGGATTCTCTCTCTCTCCCTCTCTCTCTGCCACTTCCCCACTTGCAGTCTCTCTCTCTCTCAAAATAAATAAGTAAACTTTTAAAAAAATAATAAAGAGGATTTATATGAAGAAACATCAATTTGTTAGCCACTTAAATTGTTATGTGACTTTGTCTCACACTAAGTACAGGAAAGAGTACAGCTAGATATGAAGCTCTGTGTGATAGTCTAAGTTTACTACCATATCCCCAGTGGCAACCTCTGAGGATGAATGAAAGTGAATCAAATATTATATAATGAAGACTCATATGTCATGCCAGAAAGTTGAAACTTTATCCTGCATGTTATAAAAAATCCATTAATGGAAGGGGGGATGCCATGATCAGATTTGCATTTTTGAGTGATTATTCTATTAAATTATTCAACAAATATTTATTAAGTGGATTCTAGGGTAAGCAAGATAGAAATGTTATGTGCTTTCGTGGGGTTTATGTTCTAGGTAGGGGAGAATGTTCGATAACCAAACAGCTAAGTTAGAGAGTTGAAAGTTGTGAAGAGAAAATTAATATTGAGTTAGAATAAAGAATACCTGGTGGCCAATGACAGCCTAAGAAAGTGGCCTTTGAAGTGAGGCCCAAATGTTGATAAGAAGCCACCTATGTGAAAATGAGAGGAAAGTACATTGCAGGAATAGAGAACAGTTCTGTGGTAGAGACTTTTTGTACTCCTATCTGACCTGCTTCTCTTTCTTTCTTTCTTTCTTTCTTTCTTTCTTTCTTTCTTTCTCCTTTCTTTCTTTCTTTCTCCTTTTTCTTTCTTTCTTTCTTTCTTTCTTTCTTTCTTTCTTTCTTTTTGAATGTTTATTTTAATTTTGAGAGAGAGAGAGAGAGAGAAATAGTGTGTGTGGGTATGCACACACAAGAGGGGTGGAGAAAGGGAACAGAAGGAGGGAGAGAGAGAATTCCAAGCAGGCTCCTCACTGTAAGTGCAAAGCCAGACGGGGCTCGAGATCCCATGAACCGTGAGATCATGACCTAAGTGGAAATCAAGAGTCTGACGCTTATCAACCGAGCCACCAAGGCGTCTGCTGAGTTGCTTCTCTTTAGCATACAAAGGATTGTACTTCCCAACCATCTTGCAAGGAGGTGGGGTTATGGACAAGTTCTAGAAAATGGGCTGTGAGAAGAAGTGATAGAAATAATTTCCAGGCTGATGTGAGACCCTCTCCTCCTCTACCACAATTAACGTTGGTGAGGCTGCATACTGAAATGGTGGGACTTTAAGACTGAGGCTGCCTGAATTACTGAGTCTGCATCATGGACATTGGTTGTCCTGTGGAATTACTGAGCCCCACTGGATGCTCTGCATGATTCAGGGATTGTATGTTACAGTAACATACACTATCCTAGCCTGTCTAATGCGGACCCTGAGGTAGGAGCAAGGTTTGTAGCTTGCCGAATGAGCTAGAAGACCAGAATAAGAGCAGAGTAAGCATGGGGAAACAGAAGCCAGATCATACACACTTTGTAAACTGAGGTAAGGAGTTTTTATTTTATTCTAAGTAGGAGAGGAAACAACTGTGTTTTAAGTGGGGAGGTGACATTTTGTAATTTACAATTCTAAAAGATTACTCTGCTAATCTCTGGAGAGCTCAGTGAGGAGGAAGGAGGCAAAACAAAAGCAGGAAGGCCAATTAGGAAGCTGTTCTAGTAGTCTTCACAAATTATTCTTGTTTGGATTAGGTTAGTGGGAGTAAGAATGAACAGAAGTGGACAGACTCCGTGTAAGTTTTGGATGAGGCATCAAAAGGACTTCCTAATAGATTAAAAGGGGTGCACAGGAGGAGGGGATCCGTGAAAGAGAATAATCTTTGGGCTTAAGTCTGGAGAGATATTGACGTGGGCAAGGTTGGGGAAGGAGCAAGTCTTGGCGAGGGTGGGAAAGAAAGCTGTGTCACATTTGAGGTCCCTATTAGACATCCAAGCGGAGATGTTGGATAGGAACATTAATATATGACCATCATTTGAGGAGCGGTCAGATTTACAGATGTAAAATTGGTATATAAATTATTTTGCCTTCACCTTTAGTTTTCATTTTGTGGGGCTGTTAGGATTAGTAATTACGTAATGAGTAAGCTTGACCTAATGCACACATATTGTACCCCCAAAATGCAGAACATACTTTATTTTCAAGCACATTTAGAAAATTTACAAAAAAATGACTATATTGGACCATAACACAAATTTCAATATATTTAAATTTTTTTAAGTTTTATTTATTTGTTTTTAGAGAGGGAGAGAGAGAGAGAACATGTGCAGGGGAGGGGCAGAGAGAGGGAGAGAGAGAATCCCAAGCAGGTCCCACACTGTCAGCACAGACCCTGATGCTGTGCTCAAATCCACAAACCGTGAGATCATGACCTGAGCCAAAATCAGGAGTCGGAGGCTTAACTGAGCCACCCAGGGGCCCTACGAATTTCAATACTTTTAAGAGATTGGTCATAGACACATCTCTGGTCTCAATGAAGTTAGGGAATAAAAAGATAATTAGAAAAAAAAAACCATGTAAGGTGCTTTAGAATCACGCTGTTAAATAACTTGTTCAAAGAGGGACTTATGATAAAAATGTAAGATTCCTTTGACCAGAACAATAATAAAAATAACAGATATCAAATATCAAAACATGTAAGATGCAGCTAAAGCAGTACTTGGAGAGAAATGTATAGCTTTAAATTCTATTAGAAAAGAAGGGAGTCTTAAAACTAATGTGGTACTAAAGAGCCAATATGAAAAGTTAGGAAGAATAGTATAATAAAGGTGAAGAAAGATTATAAAAGAATATAAGGTTGGAATTAAATAAACTAGGAAACATACAATATAGATGGCGATTAACAGAGCCAAAAGTTGGTTTTGAAAAAACTAACCGATAAACCTCCAGCAAGATTGGATCAAATGAAAAGGACCAAATAAACAAGATCAGGGCTCTCTATCCAACAGAAATATATTTCAAAAACAAAGGTGAAATAAAGACTTGTTCAGACCTAGGAAGGCCAAAAGAATTCATGACTAGCAGAGCCACACTGTAATAATATGAAAAGAAGCCTCAGCCAGAATAAAAATGATACCAGATGGAAATCTGGATCCAAACAAAAGAGTGAGAATACCAGAAGTAGTAACTATGTGATCAAATAAATACTTCACTCATATTTAATTCTTTTTTAGAAAAATATTGACTGTTTAAAAAAAATTTGTTTTTAATGTTTATTTATTTTTGAGAGAACAGAGTATGAGCAGAGGAGGGCAGAGAGAGAGAGGGAGACACAGAATCCAAAGCAGGCTCCAGGCTCTGAGCTGTCAGCACAGAGCCCGACGTGGGGCTCAAACTCACTAGCCGTGAGATCATGACCTGAGCCGAAGTCGGACGCTAAACCCACTGAGCCACCCAGGCACCCCCCAAGATATTGAATGTTTAACCAAAAACCATGTAGTATGTGGTTTATAACAGACGTAGAAATAAAATTTATGGCAATAGCACACAAAAGCTGGGAGAGGAGAAATGGAATATTATAAGGTCCTTAGACTGTATGTGAGATGTTATAACTTGAAGGTAGACTGGTAAATATTGATACTATAAATTGTAAAGTAACCTCTAGCAATTTCCCCTGTCTGTAGAGGACACAGCAGGTAGCATCTTAGACTGGAAAGCTTTAGTCCTCCAGACTGGGCCCCAGGACCTACCTAATTTGCATTGAAACCACTCTAGGGTGTTTTGTTAAACAAAGGTGCCAACCTCCTGATCCTTGGCTATCAGCACCACAGCAAAGCAGACTTTGACATGACCGTTTTCCAACGCAGGGTTTCTACCTCTAGTAATCTCAGCCTAAAGAAGGAGGTCATCCATAGCAATCTTTTCATGTACACATAAAATCTTCCCTAACAAGGTATGATTTCCTTTGGACAGGGACTGAATGGTATTTAAATGTTGTTTATCTTCAGCCCAACAGAGTATCTTCATTTTGATTTGTATCTCCGCTTAGAAATACACTAAATATTTGCTGAGTAAGTGAATGATTGGCTACATGTTACTTAAAGCCACGTGGAACAGTATAAATGAATCACCAAAAGGGGAGGGTCCCTGAGGGTTCCACCTCACCTCCCACATTCCTAACTCAGCACAGTTGGAAATCTGTCTTCTCAGAACTTGTCACATGATTGCACCCTTTTGCCTTCTTTTGAGGTATATCATGACACTCGGCTATTTCTGCTTTTCTGTCATTTTTATCATGGCCTCAATTTACAAAATTATCTGTACTCACTTCGAATACCTTGCTTATCAAATATTACTGCCTCTTCTGCACAGATGTTTTACGTGTTAAGAGATCAGTCTCTACCCAACCCCCAACATTGAACAAAAACTACATTCATTAATTACTTCAATTATCTACCCCATGTTAGCTTCCCTTCTCTGAAGAAGTTCTGAACAGATTTTTGAAGACTAAAGAGGAGAAAATATAGTTAAGCAACTTTCAGTCTTTTCAAATGGCTGCAATTTAGTGTTTCCTTTGGAGAAATGTATTTTTCTTCTCAGTCAATAAAGTGCAAATAATAATGTTTTCAAATACTAATTCACATGGTTAAATTTGTTGGAGTATTTCTATATTTGGTAAACCACTATGGTTTATAACTATCTGTTACTCAAGCTTTAAGAAAATCTTTAACATGCAATAATGCCACCTAGTATTTAAGTAACATCTGATTTCACAAATACAGTTAAGATATTTTTTGCATGAGTGAATGGGACAGAAAGGAGTGTGAAGTGTCATGTGCCTTGCTGTCTAACTCACACTTTGAAAATAGTGTCTGGGGATGGAAAGTTGGTGTTGGGGACAGGAACAGGAGGTGGAGACAAGAAGATTGAAATGTAGGGTGGAGAAAAAAAGGTGAAAGGGAGGCTGGGCTGTGGTTCTCTTCTCACCTTTCTTCATTGGATCCTCAACTCACCCCTTGAATTGCTTGAGTTCCAAAGATTCTACCCAGGATATCTTGGCTTCCTACTTAGTGCACACTTCTGGGGAAATCTCATTGGCTTTGGGGTCTTCAGCTGCCATGCATGTGCAGGTGACACTCAACTCTATAATGGTGGCCCAGATATTTCTTGTGAATATGAAACACGTGTTTCCAATTGCATGTGGCCATAACTAACTAGACACCCCTCCAATAGAGCAGGGATGGGCAAACTGTAGTGTGTAGGCCATTTCTGCCCTGATGTCTGTTCTTACGTAGCCTACAAGCTAAGAAGAATTTTTTAAGTGGTTGAAAAAAGTCAAAAGAATAATATTTCATGACATGAAAATTATGGGAAATTCAATTTTTATTGTCCATAAATTAAGTGTTTTGGGAATTTGAATTGACCATAGCTGCTTTTGTCCTACAGTGGCCAAGTTGAGTAGTTATGAGTGGTTGTGCCAGAGACAGTATGGCTCACAAAGCCTAAAACATTTATTATCTGGGCTTATATAAGTTTGTCTTTATAAGAAAAGGTTTGTTGATCCTCGCTCTAGAGTACAACAGAAGTGATGCTATGTAATTCCCTAGTCTGGATCATAAAAGGTGATGTAGCTTCTGCCCTGTTGACTGTAGTCCTCAACTTAGAAGACTTCAGCCACCACATAAGCAGTCTGAGTGCCCTGGAGTCCGCATGTTGTAAGAAAATGCAAACCAGATGACTTGGAGAGTCCCCGAGAGAGAGCTGCTCCAGACCCCTCAAACTCCTGTTGCAAGTGCATTATAAACTTACAAGCCAGAACTGCCCAACCAAGCCCTTCCTGAATTCTATACCCACAGAAACCACGAGGAATAATAAAATGATTGCTGTCGCTTTAGGCCACTGCATTTTGGGATGGTTTGTTACACAGCCAACACTGCCATTACTTTCCACTACTGCAGCAGCCTCTTCCTGTTCCTTCTCAATCCATTTGTAGCACATTGTATTATCATCTGTTTTCTCCCCTGAAAGAGTATTCTATATCACCGCCCTTGTTATGTCTTCCTCTAGGCTAAGGATACTTCCTCATTCCTTTGTTTGCCTTGGGCCAGTGGAACTGTGAGTAGATGTGACCTCTGGGCAGAAGCTTTGAAGGGATATGGGAACTTCCCTCCATGCCCTCTGCCATGAGAATGGTGAGTCTCCTAGCAGGGATGCTTGGTCAGCCTGAGTCCTAGAATGGGAAGACATGTGGGGCTGACACACAGTCCACACGCAACCTAGGACAGTCTCAGAGTCACAGGGATGCTGACCCTCAGCAGGTCCATGGCTGATAGGTAACATGAATGACAAATAACCTTGGTTGCTGCAAACCACTGAGATTCTGAAGTTATTTGTTCCTCAGTATCACTGTAGTGAGATGAGCTTCTATAGCGTGTGTCAATACCCTGAGCATATACAGAATATATTGTGGTGGATTGTGACTGGTCCTTCACCTCCTGTCATCACCTGACAGTATCTTCCCAGTGGTTCCATGTTTCTGTGCCCTGTGCGGACACTATTTCTTCTGCCTGGGATGCCCTTGACCACCTATCAAATTATACGTACTCCAGAACTTTAGTAAAACAAACACCACCTCTTTTATGATGTCTCTCTCGGTACCTTCTCCGGCACTTGTTCATATGCCAAAGAGCACCTACCTTCACATGGTGATGTTTGTTCAACAGTGTAAGTCTCCTTAGACTGTTCTCCCCTAGAAGACAGGGAGTGTCTTTTCCATGTTCGTATCAAGTCCCCAGATCCTAGCACAAAGCCTAGCATTGATGAGAACTCAAGGAACTTTGGCTGATCAAGTGACCTGAGGCAGAGTGAGTCCTGAGAGTGAGAGATAGGATTTAAATTTGGGACAAATCCTCTGTTTGGAACACTCTCATTTCTAGCCTCCAGCATTTTCTTGCAGAACAAACCAGATTCAAATACACATCAAAGGCAACTCCAAAGATAAAGGATTCACAAAAATTCATCCTGAAGACTGTTGTGGTCTTAGTTTTGGAGTTGATTTCATATGTATGAAGCTCTGTTGGTTTGTTTATTTTAGTACCACCACACGACTCATCATGTCCTCCTATCCCTTTATCTGTCTTCTTGTCCTCAAATCCCCTAACCAGTAAGTTCCAGGAAACCACCCAGTTTATAATACCTTAGCACACCTTCAAAGAAGTACCCTGGGTTCCTGCCAGGGCAAACATTTCTGATTCACCTATTCATCCTTTGGGGGTCTCTATCAAAGTCCTTGAGGCAGCTTTCTGAAAGAGGGCAGTTCATGCCTAGGGTGGATCAATCCCCACCCAGAAGGGCCAGAAGAGAGGGGACTGAGCCTTTTCTGTCTTTTGGTGCCCACAGCATGTTGCATGGAGCCATACTCCTTTTGCTGATTGATGAGGACTGCCTGTTAACAGAACTAGATTGTCCTATTAGCATGATGGAGGCACGCTTTGGTGAGTCTTAAGTTTTCTATATATATATTTTAAAACCCTATATGAAAGTAATATAGTAACTATCAGAGATTGTGAGTATTAATTGGATGCGTACTTGTTTTATTTGACTATAATCCTGGCTCAGTCTCTAGCTAGCTCTTTGGGCCTCAGCAAAATGAGTGGTTTGGAAGTAACTGGGAGCTAATGTTCCCTTAAACCTCTGAGATTCTAAGATTTCATAATGGATTTAGCAGCTGCAGGTTTTTGATGATGTGCCCAGAAATACACACCACAATTGGATCAAGATTGTGAACGCGCTGATCTTTAAATAAGGATGAGTAGGGGGAACTGATGAAGTTATGGTGAGGATAAAATAAAATGCTGTATGTGAATATGCTTTGAAAATGTTCAAGCATTTTATGTGAAGTCCTGCCCATATTGAAGAGTGAAACACTACATTCAGCAGCTTGCTATCTCCTTAATGAAATTGGTGATTATTTTGTACTGATGGTAGTCCACAAAGGAGAGAAATGGCTAAAAGTGGGTTCTACTAAGAGATGGTATGAAGACTAGAATGTTCCTCACATTACTCAGGGTCTTCTGCCCTTGCCTTGTGGCAGGAATCAGTGATTGTTATCGCCTTCTGACCCATTTGCAAGCTTGAAATCCAGCATCCTTCTGGACCCGCCCTGTTCTGCATTTCCGTTCTGGGGGCCGCCACACAGTGCCACCTCCTTGGTCTGTGCTGCCATCACCTCTTGTCTGGACTTGGCACAGTCTGTCCCACCCACACCCATCTGTGACCTGGCCCACCTCCCTCAACCCCTTCTCTACACTTCAGATCTGACAGAGTACCTCCCCTGCTCAGATCCCTTCCATGGCTTCCCACTGGCCCCTTAATACTGCTCTGGGCCCTCCACAGCTCTCTCAGCCTCAGGGCTCCAGTCCCTCTGGCTTTCTTTCAGTCTTTCCGTCCATACTGTCCCACAAGGCCTTCGCTTGTGCAATCCCTGGCCCGACGCTCTCACCACATCTACTCTCCTGGCCAACTCCTACTCACCTTTCTAGAAGCCCTGCATCGTTTCCTCAAGAAAACTTTCCCTGGACTCCTTGGTTGCTTATGCTCTCTCATAGCTTTAGGCACACCCTTGACATTTACTTGTGTGATTGTTTGATGAATCATAAGCTGTAATTCCCATGAGACCAGGGACTCTCTTTATTTTTGTGTATCATCTGAATCCTCAGCACCTAGCAGAGTAGGAGCTCTGTAAATATTTTTAAAATAAATGAATACTGTTAAGCATTACCCTTTCCCTTGAGAACCCAAGTACCTCAGGACTAGAAAACTACAGGTTAGTAGATCTGTTTCCTCAGCGACAGTAATCACCTAGAAGGGCACTGACCTTGATGTGTGGTATGGAGCAGCAGAGTGCAGATTGAGCCCTGGGAGGGGAATGAGTGCCAAAGACTAGGTACAAGGCACCAGTTTCCCCTGGTGCCTGGGGTTGCTTCTTCATGCTGGTTTTCTACTTGGAGATCTTGCAAGGACAGAGCGCATCTGCCCCCTGGTCCCTGAGCTCTAAGGACTTGAATGTTCTAAAGGACATTCAGGAAGCCATGAATAATTAAAGGAATTAGATCTGAGAGTGACCAGAAAAATCATGGGCCTGGCCGAAATTCTATGCTTGTGGGTGAGGGGAAATTAGCCCACTCAGAAGAATTATTGAGGCACTTATGAGAAAGGGATTAAGTTGTTTGTTTTGTTGTTGTTGTTGTTGTTGCATCCTAAAGTCCTGCTTATTCAAAGGATGACATTTGTGCAGAGTATTTTTTTTATCCTTTTATCTCTACCTGAAAGACAATTCAGTACACTGGTCTCCTCCTTCTCTCAAAATGTGCATCTTTTAGCTCAGTGGGACACCACTTTCTGATTTTCCCTAAACTCTCAGGCTGTTCCTCTCCAGACCCCTTTGCTAGCTCCCCATCTTCTGCTAAGCTGCTATATTGTGCGCCAGGGCTCCGGCCTCAGCCCTTTTGTCTTCTCTGGGTGATCTCATCTGGAAGATGGCTTTAATTACCATCTATTAACTGAAGAGCTCCCAAATTTATATCTCTGATTCTGACCCTCCCCTGACTCCCAGGGTTGCCTAACCAAAAGAACCTTCCTAACATCTCCATTTAGATGAGGTGCTGGATGTTTTCCATTTCCCCCTCCAGATCCACTATCCTCCCATTGACTTTCTGGTCTGTGCTTCCCCACCCCCTCCACCCAAGGCTGACCATTATGCACAGCATCACCAAGCTGTCTTCCGGCCTCCAGTTGGGTTTGCCCAGCGGGAGGCATTGGCAATAGACAGGAAGGCAGGAAGAGAGTGAAGTCCAGTGTGCATTCCCTTGTCTTCCTCTTTGCCTGCTCACCGAGGGTTAGATGTTTCCCTCTATTGGGGTAGGCCCTCCCCCGTGGCCACTCCTATCCTCTCTGGCTCCTAGTAAGCCCACCCTTCCTCCCCTTGTCTCTTCAGGCTCAGAGCCAGTCAGCTTTCTGTGCTGTGGTTTGTCCCAGGGAGCTTCACCACCATTTGCTGGTCTTCTTATAACAGTCTGTTCATTCAACTCTCTTCAGTGCCCCAGTATGAGAGTACCTCTGTTTCCTGCCTGATCCAGGTTAATATGAACACTACCAGATAAACTTAACACAGCCCAAATAGGACTCCCATCCCTGCTAGCCCTCAGTCCTCCAGCCATGCTGCATGGCACCAGCACACAACCCCTTACTCAAGCCAAGAACCCAAGACTCAATTCTATTCTAAAATGTTGGCATTTTGTTGGGTCCTCATGGATTTTCTGTGAAGGTTTCCCATCTGTGGCTCTCCATCTTTAATAACTGCAGAATTAGAAGACTGAGGCTTGTATATAAAGCCCATCTGCAGTGAGAATTTCCTACCATTTCTCATTGCACTGTGAGCCCTTCAATGGTGTAACGTTATTCATCTTGTTGTCATTACCTAGCACAAGATTTGAAATATAGTAGATGCCCAAAATATGTGTGTTGGATTTATGAGTTAATAAAGTTTTCTGGTTATCGGTCTAGTTAAAGGGACACTTTCTGTCTTTTATACTTAAACTTTTAATGCAAGTGTAAAGCTTTCATCTGATCAGTATGGTCTTCTCTTACCTAGAAGTGATTCTTCCTCAGCCTTAGTAATCTGTGACTGTTAGCTTGAATTCTTCTCCAGTGCAAGGGGTGAGGATTTGGTAGGACTGTTTTTGGCTTTTGAGTTGTTTTTGAGCTGAATGAAGTTCACAAAACTACTGGGAGAGTCTTACATGAACAGCTGTTATGTGACCCTGTAGAAGGAAATGTGCATTTATTAAAAAAAAAAAAAAAGCAGAGTATAAACAATACACACACTGGGAGGTCAAACTGAGAAGGGCAGGAGGAAGGCTGGGAGTGGGAGACGGGGACAAGGGAATATTTCACACCAGCTCTGAAAGAGCTGAGCATTTTTCCTGATGTCTTTAAGAGAAGTTTTAGCCGTTTTTGGAGAAAAGATGATGGTGGCTATTTATGAACATCGTGTTGCTAGGTGACACCATGGGATGAGCACCATGCTGACCTATCACTCACTGATTTCCAAAACGAGCGATGAAGGGGACATACGGGGGCGGGGGACAGAATCCAGGAAGGAACAGGGAGGCATCAGGACAAGAAGTGTCTGGAGTAAATGAATCAGCCTTAGAAAAGCCATTTTTCTCTCTCCATTCCGGTAAAATGATCTGTTCAGGATCTTAGGTCCAACCTTTCTTCCGCTCTCTCATTTGGGGCCCCCTCGTTGCTCGCAGCCTTTTCCTCTATTATGACATTTGGCCTCCTCTGGGAGAAAAGCAGATCTGCTTCCTGCAGAAGCCAAGTTGGGAAATCACCAGGGAGGAAGCTGAGAAGTCAGGCTCCCTATGTAGCAAGGCTGAGAACAGACATTTTCTGGTCTGCACACACGCAGTGTGGGAATGTGTGGGAGGCTGCTTGAGGGTGCGGTGTGGCATGGGGAATGTCACTGTGTGCTGCATAGTGATGACACTGACTTCCAATCAACTGACCACCTGCAGTTTGAATACATTGTTAGCTATTCTGAATAATAGTGACATGAAACAAAGTCAATCACCATTTAGAAATGCACCTGTTGAGAATTAGGGTCCTGATGTCTAGTCACCAAATAAGCATAGTTTTAAGATGGGAAGACACGGGTTCACACAGCTGCCTGGAATCCGGGAAGGGCCACCTGTGGGATATTAGCCAGCATCCTGTGGGGATCAGGAATTTATGAATGCTTTGGGACAAGGCATTTGGGATCAGGAATTTATGAATGTATGGGACAAGGTGGTAGGTATTCTGTAGGCTTATGTTTCCTGAGGCTACCCCCACCTTAGGGACAGGGCCTTGAATATAATTGAAAAGTGGATGCTTTGAGCCTCGGCCAAAGCACTTACTGGAACTAAGGATGCCTTTTACCCCCTCCTATCTCTGAGGCTACAGTGAGTATAGTGCACCTCCTAGTGGTCACAAGCTTGTGCGAGCCAGGTCCCCTTCTGCACTTGCCACTCGTTGGCAAAATGCTGCCAGTGCAATTCTCTCTCATCTGTTCTTCTTAGCTGGGTTCTGCTGCTGGTTTCTGTGCTGCTCTTGAAGCACCGCTGCCAGTTCGAACAGAGAATGCCACCCCTTCCTAGAGCTCCCTGAGAGTCAGTCGCCTTGATGCAAAATCTAAAGAATAATTTCTCCCATATGAATAGCAAAAAGATGACCTCCCTAAGTGAACCATTTAAAAAACAAACAAACAAGCAAACAAACAACAACAACAACAAAAAAAAACCGTGTTCTTCCTTCCTGACACCACTGCCCTCCAAGATGCTCAGTTTGGCAAGAGAGGCCAGAGCTGGACTTGTGTCCCCAAGTCATCCTGTTCGCCTGGCTGGTGCCCTGTGAACATCATTTGTGGAGGCCTTGTGTTTGAGATGGCATGCTAGTTTTGGGGGAAAAAAAAGTTTTATTATGAAACATGTGAAACATACAAAATGGATGGAATACAAAGAATCAGCTAAAGCATTCAATATGCAAATCACCCGTCTTCAACAATTATCAGCCCATGGCTAATCTTATTTATGTGTATTTTAACTTTCTCCCCACCTCAAGTATTCTAAAGGAAATTTTAAAAGGATTTTGTTGGATCTGTATCATTTCACCTGTAATATTTCAATATGTATCTGTAAAAAATAAGGACTCCTCTGAAAATATAAACAATTCAATTATCATAACAGTTAAACAATTAATAATTATTCCTTAATATTAAATATCCAAGTTGATGTTCATATCTCCTTGTCTGTCTCATAATTTTTTTTAAATTTTTTTAAGGTTTATTCATTTTTCAGAGACAGACAGAGCGTGAGTGGGGGAAGGGCAGAGAGAGAGGAAGACGCAGAATCCAAAGCAAGTTCCAGTCTCTGAGCTGTCAGCACAGAGCCTGATGCGGGGCCCGAACTCACGGACGGTGAGATCATGACCTGAGCTGAAGTCGGACGCTTAACCGACTGAGGCACCCTGGCTCCCCTCTCATAATTTTTTTAAATAGTTTTGTTTGAATCAGGACCCAATTAAGGTCCGTACATCATGATTAGGTGATACATCTCTTAAGTCTTTCTGAATTTCTTCTGTTTTTCTGCCTTACAAATTTTTGTTGAAAACTGAATGAGGTCGTTTGTTACGTAGTTTCAAAAGTCTGGATTTTACTGATTATATCTCTGGTGATTTAACATCTGCCAGTACGAACTTGGTATTTTGTGGAAATTGGAAATTGGATTGAGAGTCTTGGTCAGATGCAGGTTTGTTTTTCCTTGGTAAGATCAATTCACGGGTGGCCAGGTATGCTTCTGTCAGGAGATGGTGTGTGGTTTTTCTTATGGTGATATTATTCGCTCTTTTTTGGTTCCAATAATTCATTAAATACTGCAAAATGATGCTGTTCTAATTCCTTTGTTCCTTCTTCATTTATGAACTGGGATGCTTCCTTAAAGGGGAAGTTCTCTTGGCAACTGTTTTGGTTACCATGAGGCTTACATCATGTAGGCAAGTAGGATAAATGCTTGATCCTTTTCCTCAACTTACTAGTTTTCAAAATAGTGAGGTGGTTCCCCAAAATCCTTCAGAAGCAGCCAATGAGGTTTTGTGAGTAGTTTTTTAAATCCATGAACTCTTGGACTTAAACGTATTTGATGTGTTTTAATCCATTACTGATATTATCTTTATAATGTTCACATTGTCCTCTCTTTGGTCAACACAAACTCAAATGGTTTGGCTTCCCCAATATTATCTTGTTGTTGCACTCTTGTTTATTTATCCATTCATCAAAGTCATCAAACTTCCCCCTACTGATTTTAACATCCTTTCTACATTTATTGTTGACATTCTGCTATGAGATGGAGCTTTCTCTTTTCCACATTTATTTATTTATTTTATCATAATAAATAATTAAGTATGGACTCAGAGTTTTTCAAGAAGTTATGATATATGATTATCATTGTTCATTTTGGTGATCTATTGTCTTGGATTTGGCCAGTGTGAGCCCCTTCAAACTAGCTTCTGATAGATCTCCATCATTTTTTGAGTCCTTTAAAATTTCTGGCATAACAGATGTTCCAGGTTTATCTTGTACTTTCCCTGTCCCAGTCCTGGAACTGGCCATTTTCCCATTAAGCTCTAGGACCTATTAGAGGAGGATAGTTTTTAGAAGTCCAGATCTGGGCTTCCAATATAGGTACTCCATTGTTCTTGAGGCATTGCTGTTCCCAGGCCTTCTCAGTGGACAGACCCAGGAATATATATATATGTATGTGCATATACAGATGTATGCATGCACACATTTATTTCTGTATTTCCCTATCATCTATCTTACTATCATCTATCTTAAAAACACATGTTCAATCTGATATCTCTGATTCCAATCTAACACCACGTTCATTCTTTCCTTCTCTCTTTCCATGGTTGTAGGTCCCTTCTTCTACAATGTGAAGTCTCAGTCCCATTTCCATTCCTTGTGTGGGCCCTCCACCTGCCTCTGAGATGCCACTGCCCACACTGGCATAATTTCCTTATGTAGGTCCCTGGTATTCCCCAGGGATACTATGCATCATTTTCACCCAGTTTGCTGACCCCACAGATTTTGGACCAAAATAAGAAGAGAAGTGGAAAAGAAGGCATAGGGTGGGGGTGGGAAGAAAGAGGAAGGAAGAAAGGGGGAGAAGAAAGGAGGAAGGAAGAAGGAAAGGGAGGAGGGAAGGAAGGAAAGATTTATGTTCCTTTTTTAAAGACATATTTTGCAGGGGTGCCTGGGTGACTCCGTCGGTTAAGCGTCCAACTTTAACTCAGATCATATTCTCGTGGTCCATGAGTTCGAGCCCCACATTGGGTTCTATGTTGACAGCTCAAAGCCTGGAGCCTGCTTCAGATTCTGTGTCTCTCTGCCCCTCCCCCGCTCACACTCTGTCTCTCTCAAAAATAAATAAACATTAAACAAATTTTAGGATAACATAAAAAAAGACAGATTCTATAGAATTAATTGAGTTCTCCAAAGAGTCTCAAAAAAACTGAGAGCTACTACTTATATACTTATAGGAACATAGTTAAATGTTTTGGAATTCTCCAATGAGAAAAGTATTTTGAGATAACAAGGTACCATTGTCTCAGAAGTTCTTGACTTTTTAGACCCATGGTTAAAGTGAGGGTAAATCACTCAAGTAATAAGTAATGATTCACTAGAGTATGAGAAGAAAATAATAGAACTTCTAAGTATCTTTACTTTTAATTAAAAATTTTAAAACACAGTCAGCTTTATAAATATTTACTAAAACAGCTAGGTCTGTATGTTAGTCATATTACACAGATGTGAACCAAGGTGTCCTGAGGTGAGGCACATAGCTCACCACCTCAGAGGCCTCTCATTTTGGTAACTATGTGCTATTTGCATATACTCAATTGAGAGCACTTACCCATAATATTATTTACTTTTAAGAAATAAGCTCGGATAAATGGACAAATGGCTTTAAAAGATTCCTGCAAAGAAGCTTAAGATTGAAGATCATACTATTAATGTCAGCACATATTTGCATTAAGGAAATGGTAGTAGAGGTGCCTGAGTGGCTCAGTTGGTTAACCATCTGACTCGATTTCTCCTCAGGTCGTGGTCTCACAGTTTGTGAGATGGAACCCCATGCCAGGCTATGGATTCTCTCTCAATCTCTCTCTCTCTCTCTCTCTCCCTCCCCATCTTGCATGTGCATGCACATGTTCTCTCTCTCCCAAAATAAAGAAATAAACATTAAAAAAATAAAAAGGGAACAGTAGACAAGGCACAGTGATAGCCAGTACAAGCTGAACAGCCACATGAGAGTCAAACATTGGTGGCTTAAAATACGCCCAAAGCGTCAGGGACTGCCAAGAGACTATTTGAAGTGTGAATTTCTATCCATTATCCTCAGTAATGACCCTCTCCCTGCATGGTTTTTTAGGATACTATGGTACACCCATGTTCCTAGTAGCGTCATTCCTAATAATTAAAACAAGGAAGCAACCCATGTACATTGACAGATGAGTGGATAAACAAAATGTGGTATATACAAACAATGGAATATTATTCAGCTTTTAAAAAGGAGGAAATT
This sequence comes from Panthera leo, assembly GCF_018350215.1. Taxonomy (NCBI): domain Eukaryota; kingdom Metazoa; phylum Chordata; class Mammalia; order Carnivora; family Felidae; genus Panthera; species Panthera leo. The sequence continues at coordinate 64,270,535 of NC_056684.1, read as the reverse complement.
CTGGTATACGGTATAATGTGGCAGAACTCAAGGACATTATGCTAAGTGAAAGAAGCCAGTCAGAAAAAGGAAAATACTGCATAATTCCACTTACATGAGATACTTAGAGTAGTCAAAATCCTAGAGACAGAGAGTAGAATTGTGGTTGCTGGATCTTTGACCTTGGCCACAGCAACTTGTCACTCAACACATCTCCAGAGGCAAAGGAAACAAAGCAAAAACAAACTATTTGAACCTCATCAAAATAAAAAGCTTCTGCACAGAGAAGGAAATAGTCAGCAAAACTGAAAGGCAACCAACGCAAAGGCAGAAGATATTTGCAAATGATAAATCAGATAAAGGGTTAGTATCCAAAATCTATCAAGAACTTATTAAACTCAACACCCAAAAAACAAATAACCCAGTGAAGAAATGGACAAAAGACATGAATAGACACTTCTCCAAAGAAGACATCCAGATGGCCAACTGACACATGAAAGGATGCTCAACATCACTCATCATCAGGGAAATACAAATCAAAACCACACTGAGATACCACCTCACACCAGTCAGAATGGCTAAATTTAACAACTCAGGCAACAACAGATGTTGGCGAGGATGCAGAGAAAGAGGATCTCTTTTGTGCTGCTGGTGGGATTGCAAACTGGTGCAGCCGCTCTGGAAAACAGTATGGAGGTTCCTCAAATAATTAAAAAAGAACTACCCTACGACCCAGCAATTGCACTACTAAGTATTTATCCAAGGGATGCAGGTATGCTGTTTTGAAGGAGCACATGCACCCCAATGTTTATAGCAGCACTATCGACAATAGCCAAAGTATGGAAAGAGCCCAAATGTCTATCAATGGATGAATGGATAAAGAAGATGTGGTATATATATACAATGGAGTATTACTCAGCAATCAAAAAGAATGAAATCTTGCCGTTTGTCACTATATGGATGGAACTAGAGGGTATTTAGTCAGTCAGAGAAAGACAAATATATGACTTCACTCATACGAGGAGTTTAGGATACAAAACTGATGAACACAAGAGAAAGGAAGCAAAAATAATATAAAAACAGGGAGGGGAAAAACATAAGAGACTTTTTTTATATAACTTTTTAAAAATATAATTTATTGTCAAATTGGCTTACATACAGCAAACACCTAGTGCTCATCCCAACAAGTGCCCATCACCCATTTCCCCCTCTCCCCCACCCTCATCAACTCTGTTTGTTCTCTGTATTTAAGAGTCTCTTATGGTTTGCCTCCCTCTCTCTCTGTTTATAACTATTTTTTCCGCTTCCCTTCCCCCTGGTCATCTGTTAAGTTTCTCAAGATCCACCTATGAGTGAAAACATATGATATCTGTCTTTCTCTGACTGGCTTATTTCACTTAGCATAATACCCTCCAGTTCCATCCACATGGCTGCAAATGGCATAATTTCATTCTTTCTCATTGCCAAGTAGTATTCCATTGTGTATTTAAACCACATCTTTATCCATTAAGAGACTCTTAAATATAGAACATAAACTGAGGGTTGCGACGGTGGATGGGCTAAATGGGTAAGGGGCATTAAGGAAGACACTTGTTGGGATGAGCACTGGGTGTTATACATAGAGGATATATCACTGGAATCTACTCCTGAAATCATTGTTGCACTATATGCTAAGGTGGATGTAAGTTAAAAATTAATTAATTTATTAAAAATAAATTAATTAAAAAAATTAAAGTGTTAAAAAAGGAAAAAAAAAGAATTGTGGTTGCTGGTGGCTGAGGAAAAGGAGGAATGGAGAGCTGTTTAATGGATATAGGGTTTCAGTTTTACAAGATGGAAAGAGCTATATAAGTAGATGGGGATGGCTGCACAATATTATGAATTTTTACTACCACTGAACCATAACCGAGAAATGGTTATGATGGCAAATGTTATGGTACATGCATTTTACCACAATAAATAAATTGGGGGGGGATAAAAAAGATATTAGCTGGTTGATAGTATGAAGTCATCACAGTAAGGAAGATAAAAACTGATAACCTGAATGTAAAGACAAACCTTTACAGTTTTTCCAATGATGTTTAAATCTATGTGTTCCTCAATCAAGTACCATGTAGATTTCTCTAAACTCAATAATAAATTTTTAGAAGACTTTTATTTTCTATGAATAAAGATGTTTTAAAATGTTATTCAGAAACACATTGTTAAAATGGCATAGAAATCAACATGGAAAAGAAAGACATAAATTATATTCTGTTGTTAGGAGATAATGTTGGAAGACAGAAATTATTGCTGATAATATGAAGATACAAATATAAGAAAAAATTATGTAGAATGGGAGATTTGCTATCCAGTCAGATCAAAGGGTAGGCCTTTAATTATGGCCTGCTTGACAAGCTGGCCTTTTGCTTATTTCTGTTACTGGAACACAGCCACACTGATTTGTTTATGTATTGTTTATGACAATACATGCTACAATGGCAGAATTGACTAGTTATAACAAAGACTATAAGTGGCCCTCAAAGCCTAAAATGTTTATTATCTGGCCCTTTACAGAAAATGTTTGCTGACATCTGAGCTAGTTAATTAGGACCTTAGATGGTCCTAATATATCAAAGTATATTGTATTTCCTAGAGTATTTCAATAATGAAATATACAAAACCTACTTTTTTGTGTGAAGTTCTATGTAAAATTATAGCATAGATCATCTCAATAGTAAAGGATATATATTAAAGTTTTTTAATGTTTATTTTTGAGAGACAGAGCATGAGCAGAGGAGGGGCAGAGAGAGAGGGAGACAGAGAATCTGAAGCAGGCTCTAGGCTCTGAGCTGTCAGCACAGAGCCCGACGTGGGGCTCAAACTCACAGACCATGAGATCATGATCTGAGCCGAAGTCGGACGCTCAACTGACTGAGCCACCCAGGTGCCCCTGTAAATGATATTTATTTTTTAAGTTTATTTATTTATTTTGAGGGAGAGAGAGAAAGAGAGCATGAGCAGGGGAGGGTCAGAGGGAGAGAAGGAGGGAGAGAATCCCAAGCAGGCTCTGTGCTGTCAGCATGGAGCCTGACTTGGGGTTTGATCCCACAAGCTGTGAGATCATGGCCTGGCCCCAAATCAAGAGTCAGATGCTTAACCAACTTAGCCACTCAGGCACCCCTATAATAAATAATATTTTAAAGCTCAAAAACACTAATATTTATGGAAATTTTTAATACATGTTACCACTGAATGGAGTGGCTGCTTTGACCAGAATAAGTAGATAAGGGATTCTGGAATTACAAATATAGCACCATACATGAAATTCATTCTACACATAATTCATAGGCAAGCTATTGCTGAACAAATGGGTAAATCTGGAAATTTACAGAGAGCCCCAAGATGCCATCAACTAGGTTAATTTTATACAAACAAAACTGTTCAAAAACCTTTGTACCTCACAGAAGTTTGCTCAATTCTTGTGTCAAAGTACCTGAATCTTTCGGTTAATGTCTATCATCAGTTATGGAAAAGTCTCTGTCATTTTGTCTTCAGATGCTTCTTTTGTGTCACTTTGCTCTCTTTTCTAATTATGGATGTTTTTTCCTAGTTATTGCATACAGGCATATCTTGTTTTATTGCACTTCACTTTATCGTGCTTTGCAGATACTGTGTTTTTTCCAAATTGAAGGTCTGTGGCAATCCTGCACTAGGCAAGTTTATCGGCACTATTTTTCCAGCAGCATCTGCTCACTTCATGCCTTTGTGTCATATTTTGGTAATTCTCATAATATTTCAAATGTACTAATTATTATTATATTTGTTATATTTGTTTGTGATCTGTGATTAGTGATTATGACTCACTGGAATCTCAAATGATAGTATTTTTAGCAATAAAGCACCTTTTGATTAAGGTATGTACATTGTTTTTTAGACATAATGCTATTGCACACTTAATAGACTACAGTAGAGTGTAGACATAACTTTTGTATACACTGGGAAACCAACAAATTCATTTGACTTGCTTTTTGTAGTATTTGCTTTATTGTGGGGGTCTGGAACAGAACCAGCAATATCACCAAAGTATGCCTTGACTGTATATCTCCTTTCTTTATTTTCTGTACTTTTATTTCTTCATGCTTCAGTCTAGATACTTTTTTTGGACTTATCTTTCAGTTTATAACTTTTTTAAAGCTGTGTCTAATTTGCTATTAAATCCATCCTCTGAAGTCTTAATTTGCTATCTTCTAGTTTTTAAATTTTTATTTGATTGTATTTGATTCTTTCCAGCTCCCTGCCATCATTCTCAGATTTGTCTTTTAATCGCTTGAACACACATATATTTTAAAGTTATATCTGAAAATTTCATTATATGGATTCCTTGTGCATTTGTATCTATAGTGTGCTTTTTCGCTTGATTGTCAGTTATGCCTTATCTTCTGGCACACCTATTTTTTTGTTTTGTTTTGAGATCTTGACACTGAAGAAATATTCTAAAGCACTGGATTATGGTATCTTCCTTCAACAACATTAACTTTTGCCCAGGCAGTTATCTAGGCAAGGGATGCTAGCAATTGCAGATAACCTTAACTCAAACAGGAATTGAGATGTTTCAAAGCTGGGTTTCAGTCTTTGAGAGGGATAGTTTATTTCTGTTCACCTTACTTACAGGTTTAACCCATGAAATATTTACCACGGCTCCTTCTCTGACTTTTGTTCTCCTAGGCCTGTGAATCTGTTGGAAGCTTTGTTTAGCCTCCATCCATTAACTTTTTGACTGGCAATTGCCCAGAAGGAAAAAGCAGCTCTAAATGCTGAGCCCACCTCTGGATTCCACTCTCTCTTGGGTCTCTCACACCTTAGTAGCTGTCTAATACTTTCCTTTTTTTGAGAGAGAGAGGGTGTGTGTGTGTGTGTGTGTGTGTGTGTGTGTGGGAGCGAGCAGGGGTGGAGCAGAAATAGAGGAAGACCGAGGACCTGAAGCAGTTCTATGCTGACAGCAGAGAGTCCAATGTGGGGCTCGAACCCACTAGCCCAGAGATCATGACCTGAGCTGAAGTTGAATGCTTAATTGACTTAGCCCCCCAGGCACCCCTCTCTAATACTACTTTCAAACAAATTTTTAGAATTTTTTGTTTAATTTTTATAGTTGTTTTAGATAGGAACGTGTTTTGGAAACAACCTAGCCCACTAAAGATGGAAGCAGAATTCCACTGAAAGAGAAGGACAAAGTATGAGATTTATTTTGTGAAAGATGTAGTGTACTAAATTTGTTGATGTTTTCTCTGATGCCATATAGTTGTTGATAGGATGCTGTCCAGCAGATTTTTTAAAAATTATAGTTGACATGCAATGTTATATTAGTTTCTGGTGTACATTATAATGGTTGCACAAATCTATACATTACCTAGCAGCTTTTTAAGAAACAACATTCTTGGTCTATTCATTTAAGGTAAAGGTGTTGTTTAACAGTAAGCAAGGAACCACTTTTTAAGTGTGTTTTTACTTATTTTTGAGAGAGAGATAAAGAGGGAGAAAGAGAGAGAGAGAGCACGCATGAGCAGGGGAGGTTTGGGGGGGTTGTGGAGAGACAATCCCAAGCAGCCTCTCACCATGCTGTGAGCCGGTTAGGGGCTCAATCCCACGAACTGTGAGATCATGACCTGAGCTGAAATCAAGAGTCAGACACTTAACTGACTGAACCACCCAGGTGCCCCAAGGAACTACTTTTTAAAAGAAATCTGTGCTTTGGAGAATTTTAAAAAGAATGTTCAAAAACATTTCCATCATCTCAAGATTTTGCTTTTGCAAATGATATTGGGTTGGCACTTATAAAAACCTCTCATCTGCACAGCAATTTAAAACTGGGAATCGTGGTTTTCTAGCCCTTTTAAAAATTTCTAGCTAAAAAAATTTCAGTGAATCTTGAAGCCATTTGTTAAAAATACAAAATGCAACATCTTCCAATTTTCACCCAATAGCAGCAGCAATGGAAAATTACTAATCAGATTCTTCCCTTCCACCCACAAACAACTTTTGCATAATTGGTAGATGAGGTTAAAATAATAGCAACCGTAGTTTAATAAACACAGCCCATGATGCACTTTTTTCATTTGGGTTTCCATATCTTTGTGAATTTTTTCCAGTTATAGCTTCCAGTAAAATCGAGTATAAAAGCTGAATTTGAGATCAGATGTTTGAAGAATATTCAATAACATTGCTCACATTAAAATTTTTTTAATGAAACAAAAAATGATTTTGTACTATTTTCTTAAACATTATTTTAAATGTTGAAATGTGGTTATTTTATGGACTTCAAGCTGTATTACAAAGCTGGAATCATCAAGACAGTATGGTACTGGTGCAAAAACAGAAACTCAGATCAATGGAACAGAATAGAGAACCCAGAAATGGACCCACAAACGTATGGCCAACTCATCTTTGACAAAGCAGGAAAGAATATCCAGTGGAATAGAGACAGTCTCTTAAGCAAGTGGTGCTGGGAACACTGGACAGCGACATGCAGAAGAATGAACCTGGAGCACTTTCTTACACCATACACTAAAATAAACTCAAAATGGATGAAAGACCTCAGTGTAAGACAGGAAGCCATCAAAATCCTTGAGGAGAAGGCAGGCAAAAACCTCTTTGATCTTGGCCGCAGAAACTTCTTACTCAACATGTCTCCAGAGGCAAGGGAAACAAAAGCAAAAATGAACTATTGGGACCTCTTGTGCACAGCGAAGGAAACAATCAGCAAAACTAAAAGGCAACCAACAGAATGGGAGATGATATTTGCAAACTACATATCAGATAAAGGGTTAATATCCAAAATCTATAAAGAACTTATCAAACTCAACACCCAAAAACCAAATAATCCAGTGAAGAAATGGGTAAAAGACATGAATAGACACATTTCCAAAGAAGACATCCAGATGGCCAACTGACACATGAAAAAATGCTCAACATCACTCCTCATCAGGGAAATACAAATCAAAACCACACTGAGATACCACCTGACACCTGTCAGAATGGCTAACATTAACAACTCAGGCAACAACAGATGTTGGCGAGGATGTGGAGAAAGAGGATCTCTTTTGCGTTGTTGGTGGGAATACAAGCTGGTGCAGCCACTATGGAAAACAATATGGAGGTTCCTCAAAAATTAAAAATAGAACTACCCTACGACCCAGCAATTACACTACTAGGCATTTATCCACAGGACACAGGTGTGCTGTTTTGAAGGGGCACATGCACTCCAATGTTTATAGCAGCACTATCAACAATAGCCAAAGTATGGAAAGAGCCCAAATGTCCATTGATGGATGAATGGATAAAGAAGATGTGGTATGTATATATATAATGGAGTATTACTCGGCAATCAAAAAGAATGAAATCTTGCCATTTGCAACTGTGTGGATGGAACTAGAGGGTATTATGCTAAGTGAAATTAGAGAAAGACAGCTATCATATGACTTCACTCATATGAGTGAAGACACACAGACACTTTGAGACACAGAGCAGATGAACACAAGGGAAAGGAAGCAAAAATAATATAATAACAGGGAGGGGGACAAAACAGAAGAGACTCATAAATATGGAGAACAGAGGGTTACTGGAAGAGTTGTGGGGGGGGATGGGCTAAATGGGTAAGGGGCATTAAGGAATCTACTCCTGAAATCATTGTTGCACTATATGCTAACTAACTTGAATGTAAATTAAAAATAATAATAATAATAATAATAATAAAATAAATATTTTGTTCTTTCCCCCCCAGTTTTTAGATGTTATTTAGAATGCACACAATATGTAAATATTATAGTATATATGTAATTTGTGAATATACTTCCATATATTAGGGTAATGCTCAAAAATGTTTGCCAATTGGTATATGATCAAAAAATTTGGGATACTACTGCTCTAGGAATCTATCAGAGGCAGTGCACATACTCACAAATTTCAATGTTTATATTTCAAAGACAAAATAAACAGTCATAAAGAAAAACAAACAGCTGGGTTAGCATTCCTTTGAATTGAAGAGCCAGGAGGAAGTTGGAATTTCTGCTTCAAATTACTTCTCTTCTTTGTGTTTAGACAGGCAGTATTGTTTCCACACAGCTCTCCTGGAGCTGGAGACGTTTTCTGCCACCACTATGTTGTATGTGGGCACAAGGTTGAATCCTGTCAAAATTGTATGAATTCATTGAAGTCATAGAAACTCTACATGCCTCAGTTTTCTCATCGGTAGGAGGGCCTGATGATTATATTTTGTTTATTTTTGCCACCTGACATTGAGCATACCTCCTGTTCAGGGTTGTCCCTCTGCCCATTTGGGAATCTCTCTGGAAGCCTAAGGGACAGCCAGACATGAATGGCTCTGGCAGAACTGAATACCCAGCATTAGCAGGAGGTGTCTCTAATATCACCTTCCCAGTCCTAGTTCTTTGCCCTTCTTGTTAATTCTGTGAGCCAATCAATAATCTTCAAAGAAAGTCCTTTCTGCCTAAGTTAGCTGGACTCATTTCTGAGGCTTGCAGCCAAGAAATGTGAGAGATAAGCTATCTCACTGTGATTTTGTTGTGGCTAACTCTATTTTTAAAATCATATAAAATAGGGGTGGGGTTTTGTTTGGTGTTGAATGTTATGAATTTTAATACCTGTATAGATTGATATTACCACCACCACAATCAGGATACAGAACAGTTGCATACCACAAAAGACTGCCTCCTGCTATTTCTTTCTGGTCACACCTGCCTACTGTCCCACATATGCACCATGCAGTCTGCAAGCTGGGTAGTGGTTAGACCACTTTGGTGTGCCCATTAGGATCAAACCCATGTGAGCACAACTAGAGGGTAAGCCGGTAGTTCACAAAAAACTTTATTGGTTCACTTTGCTGAGCTCCTTCGTCTGTTCAATTTTCCTATAATTTCTAGGTCCCTGGGCTTCACTCTTTGGTCCTCTGGCCAGAATGCGGTGTCTTTAGTTGTCCCACATTGCCATCCATGTGGTCAAGTGGTGGAAGGTTGAAGAGAGAGAGAAGGAAACTGGCAACCCAGTTCACCCTACTTTTCGGATCACAGCTCCATCAACTGGAGAGGAAAGCTTCCTTCTCTCATAGTTCTGGCTCTCGTTGAATTGTGGCCTTTGTGATGCCTGGCTGCCGTGGGATTATGGGGTACAAGAAAATGGAGAGACGGAAAATAGAGGGAGGGGGACCTCTGAATCTTTTCTGAGTTTTAGGAGTTTCCTTTTCTGAGCCAGATCTAGAGAGCTTCTCCTGGAGCTCTGTCTATTGACACTAATGCCCACTTCCATGTTCCAGGCTGCCCTGAGTTCAGGCCAGGGATACCAGATAGGAAAAAAAATGGTAAACATCGCCAGTTTGGTGGTCTTTTGAATTCTTGTCTTTCTCCTCAATCCATATGCAACCACTTACCTTTCAGAGTCTTCAAATAACTGTTCCGTACATTCTGTCCAGAGTTTATGGGGGTGTTTTCTGGGATACTTTCTGGGTTTTTGCAAGGATTCAGTGTGATATTGCATGTTGTAGCAGCATGCCTGACATAAACTAAAGGCTCACTGAATATTATATATTATTATCTTCACTAACTTTTATTTATTTTGGTTAATTAATCTTTTAACCAAGCTCAATAAGAAACGTCAAATTTATTCTGAAGTCTTTAAAACTGAAAGACTGACTTAAAAACAATTCTGCCCAGGACCATGTATGGTAATGTGTTCTTTTGAAAATTATTTCTGTGGGGTGCCTGGGTGGCTCAGTCGGTTGAGCATCTGACTTCAGCTCAGGTCATGATCTCGTGGGCCATGGGTTCAAGCCCTGCATGGGCTCTCATGCTCTGTCTCTCTGTCTGTCTCTCCCTCTCTCAAAAATAAAAATAAATACTAAAGAAAATTTTTTTAATTGAAAATTGTTTCTGAGAAATACCTTTTCTCCCCATCCCCATTCACCTATTTTGAACATTTCATATAAATGGAATTACACAATATGTCGCCTTTTTGTCTGGCTTCTTTCTCACAGCGTATGTGTTTTTGAGGTTTATTGATGTTGTGCAAACTATTAGTACTTTATTCCTTCTTGTGGCTGAGTAATATTCCACAATATGGATATATCACATTTTGTTTATCCATTCCTCAGCTGATGGACATTTGGGTTGGTACCTCTACTTTTTGGGTATTGTGATTAATGCTACTATAAAGATTCATGTATAACTTCTTATGAGAGTATATATTTTCATTTCTCTTGGGTATATATGTAGAATGGAATTACTGGGTCGTATGGTAAGTCTACATTTAACCTTTCAAAGAGCTGTTAAACTGTTTTCCAAAGTGATTGTACCATTTCAAATTCCCACCAGCAATGTGGTTGGTTCTGATTTCTCCACATTCTTATTTATTTATTTGTTTGTTTGTTTATTTACTTATTTATTCTTATTTTGAGAGAGAGAGAGAGAGAGAGAGAGAGAGAGAGAGAGAATCCCAAGCAGGCTCTGCACTGTCCATGCAGAATCTGATGCGGGACTCGATTTCATGAACTGTGAGATGGTGACCTGAGCTTAAATCAAGAATCCAATGCTTAACCAACTGAACCACCCAGGAGCCCTGATTTCTCTGCATTCTTGCTAACACTTGTTATTATGTTTTTCTGGTTATAATCATCCTAGTGGGTGTGAGATGATATCTCACTGTGGTTTTGATTTGCATTTTCCTAGTGACTAATTATGTTAGCATCTTTTTATGTGCTTATTAGCTATTTATAGATGTTTTTTGGAGAAATGTCTATTCAAGTCCTTTGCCTATTTTTAAATTGGATTGTCTTTTTTATTGTTGTATTGTAAGAGTTCTTTATATATTCTGGATATTAGACCCTTGTCAGAAATATGATTTGAAAATACTTTTTCCCATTCTGTGAACTTTTTTTTTTTCACTTTCATTATGGTGTGTCCTTTGATACACAAAAGTTGTAAATGTTGATGAACTCCAATTTATTTTCTCTTTTGTTGCTTATGCTTTCAGGGTCATATTTAAGATTGTTGCCTAATCCAAGGTCACAATACTATTATTACAACTAAACAAATTTTACCAATTTCCTAATATTATCAAATTTGTAGTCAATGTTCAAATTTCCCTGATGATTTCAAAAATGGCTTTTTATAATTTGGTTGACCATGGAACCCAAACAACGACCACAAATTACATCTGTGTGATAAGTCTCTCAAGTCTCTTTAAACCAAAGAGGTCCTCCTCTTTGTGTATTTTTTCCTTGCCATTCTGCCATTTATCTCTAGAATTTCCCACATTCTGGATTTTGCTGATTGCATCCCCAAGAGAGCTTCACCATTTTTCTCTACTTCCTGGATTTCCCAGGAGATTAGTAATTAGGGCCAGAAGCTTGATCAGATTCAGGTTCCATATTTTGGCAATAAGTCTTCAGAGGTGGTGCCCTGTAATTGCTGTGGCCTCACAGTAGGAGGCACATACTGCATGGTTGTCTCTCATTTTGTGATGTTAAAACTGATCAGAGATTTCTGGTATTGTCAGCTTGACCCATCCATTTTATAGACCCTATCAGCTTTTTAAAAAAAATTTTTTTTAACATTTATTTATTTTTTTTGAGACAGAGAGAGACAGAGCATGAATGGGGGAGGGGCAGAGAGAGAAGGAGACACAGAATCGGAAGCAGGCTCCAGGCTCTGAGCCATCAGCCCAGAGCCTGATGCGGGGCTCAAACTCACGGACCGCGAGATTGTGACCTGAGCCCAAGTCGGAGGCTTAACCGACTGAGCCACCCAGGCGCCCCTAGACCCTATCAGCTTTTAATGAATGGTTTTAGCAGTCATTGATGATTATTGCCTAGCTCCATTATTTTATTAGCGGTTGAAAAGAACACCTGATTAATTTGCTCAATGGCTGTTGTCAACGGAATACTGAAACTTCCAAATGGATTATTTGTCTTGAATGTCAGACAGCCTACTAGTACTTGTGTTCATCCTCTTTCTCATACTCTGATCTTTAACCTCTTTACTTTTTTTTTTAGCTAAATTACAACTTAGATCATGTGGTTCATATTCCACAGAATTGTCTTGTCATTTATTTACTCTGTGGTTTTAGTCACCCAGGGAATGAGTGTCCTAGACATTACTTATGTCAATAGTACTTGCATAATTTTGAAGACGGTCTTTGGAGTCTCTCTTTTTTCTCCTACTTCCAACTTATCAATTTCCATACTTTTCTTTCCTCTCTCTCAACATACATATCTTTTATCTTCCAAAGACTTTTCTAGAGTCAGGAATGAAATAGGATAAGCTTTACACTAAAGTATAAGGGACTTACTCTTGCCTCTCAATGAGTTTGCATTTATTTTTTTAAACATTTATTTTTGAGAGAGAGAGAGAGAGAGAGAGAGAGAGAATGAGTAGGGGAGGGGCAGAGAGACATGGAGACACAGAATCTGAAGCAGGCTCCAGGCTCTGAGCTGTCAGCACAGAGCTGGATGTGGGGCTCAAACCCACAAGCTGTAAGATCGAGACCTGAGCCACCCAGGTGCCCCATCAATGAGTTTGCATTTTAAAAGGGAAATTTGCCTAAAGATTTAACCTAAAAAATAATTAAATAAAATCCCAGTGATGAGATGTCAAGCTGGAGTGCTAAGATTTTTCTTTCAGCCAGTTTTCCATTATAAAGATGAGCAATCACAGGTCCTTTTCACCTTCAAAACACAGCATCTAGCCTACACATTGTGTCTATTCTCGTTACTGCTCTTAGCTGTTCCACTTCAAAGGCCTCCCAGGTCTATTGTAGGTGTTGGGAGACACGGAGTCAAATGCCTAAATAACAGATAGGGACAGGACAGCCGATTATCACCATGTCATCTTAACAGCCAGCTTTAAGTTGTGCGTATTAGACAGTTAGACTTCTCTGCCACTCCCTCTATGAAACAAAACACTTTTAAAATAGAATATTAGCTAGGATTAGCTTTGGCTGTGAGTAACAATAGTTTAAGCAGTATGGATGGTTATTCCTTTTATGTTCCAGGAATCTAGAGACTGTCAATCCAGGACAGTTTGGGCACTGCACAGTGTCAGAGACCTATGCTCCTTCAGTTATGTTGCTTCACCGAGCATGGCTTCCATCCTCAGGGTCCCCATGGCTCTAACTGATTACTAGTACTTCACTCATTACATCTGAATTCTGACGTACACAGAAGAGGAAGAGGGAAAGAAGAGCATGCCTCCTCCCTTTAAAGATGGACTCCAATGCTGCATATACCACTTCCTCTTTGCATTAGCCAGAATTAGCCATACGACCACACCTAGCTGTCCTTATTCCAAGGAGCCATGGGTTTAGTTAAAAATCATGGGTTTTATTATGGAAGGAGAAGATGGATAATAGGGTAAAGCAATATCAGCCACAAATAAACCACATTAGAATAGCAAACAAGAAGCAACGGGGTATTTAGTCCCTCCTTCCCAAATTAAAAACAAGATGCTTTGAAATAATTCACACACCAATACTAAACCTTTATCAGTTATTTTGAATGGGACTGATCTTGCTTCCTAATATCACACCAAACTTATGATCCCTAATCCTCCTACAAAAAAAGACCAATTCGTTCTATTGCCTTTTCAGTGTCATTTGAAAGCCTACACTTGATAAAAACCTGATAAGAAAAAAAAATATTATAGCCAGTTGTTTCTATTTCAGGAACTTCCCTTTTTAGGAGAAAAGAATTTCTAAAAGAGTTTCATGTGTATTGTATTTTTAAAGTTGGGGGAAATGCATGCTCATTGAATCTATTTAGTCCTTGGGCTTGTCAGCTTGGGTTTTTGAATTGGTCATGTGGGAGAGGAATTCCTTGAAATCTTGTATTCATTTTCTGCTTTATATAAAGCACACTATGTTCCCAGGCTCAAATGTTGTAAAAGAAATCCTCACTTCCAAAATAACATATTGTCCAAAGTGGTTGCCCTAACTCCCTTCTCTGGTTAATGGCTACTGACTCATTGTGTGCTGGCAAGACTTCCACCTTCCACAAACAGTTTGAATTCTGTAGACATTAGAACGAGTTTCCTGTTTGGTCAGGCAGTGGCTAAGATCAAATGGAGGCTGTGGTTTCTCTCTCTGGATATGATATCCAAGATGGAACTCAGTGTGGGAGAGCCTTGGTATTATTCTGGTTGTAAGGCAGAGAATGGCACAAAGATCCTCCCATCGGTCATCCCTTGAACTTCTCCCATGGCCGAGATCCAAATTCTCGTATTTCCACTAAAATTTTCCCCCCATCAACATTCAAGTCCTTTGGTCTGTACCCCACTTTCCCAGACATGTAATCACATGGTGAGTATAACAATTTGCATGCTTCTCCTCCAGGATTTCATTCGTGATCAAAAACTTTCACCCACATTTTCTTTGAGCTGCTCCCTTCCTCTTCAACAGGTCAGTCTCTAGAGCCCCTCATATAGTCTCACACATTTTCTTCCCTAATTTCCCTGCATTTTCTACCCCTATCTTTTTTTTAAAATAATTGTTAAACTTGGACATCTTCCACTCCCCAACCACCACTACCAATTTCTGATTCTGTGACCAATGACTTTTCTTTTGTAATGGGTTTGATCTGGAATGACCTGATGCTCTATTTCTACATGATACCTCTCTCCTACAAGAGCTGTCTAAATTCTTGCCTCATTCAAAATGTTAGGGATGAAGGTCAAAAGTCCAAGTCCAAGTGAACCAAGGGATTGATTATCATTCTTTGCCATAACTCTAGAGTATAACCATATGTTAAAGGGTAACACACCTAAAATAAAAGTACAACCCACCCCTAAGCTCATTGATTAAGGGGATCTTTTTCTATTCCTTTTTTTGACCACTACTGTTTTAGAGGGCTATGTTGGAGGGTAAGGTAGGAGTGTTAAGTCAGCTTCTGAATTTTTGTCTCTTTCTTGAGTCACCACTTTTTAAAGATTATAGCATGAGTTTGTGTGCCTGTATTTCTCACTTGATTGTACCCATTTGTGGATAGTTTTTCTTGGGTTTTGAAGGATGTAATTAATATCTGGTTTCACTCTGCCACCCTAGTCTTGAAGGCTGTATTATCCCTCAGGCTTTTGCAGAGGGAAATGAATATTCAACTGATTATTTCTCAAAATCAGTTTCTCAAAAAACTTTACCAGTTCTGCATTAACATTAAGGTGAAGATGGGGCCACCTGGGTGGCTCAGTCGGTTAAGCGTCCAACTGTTGATTTTTGCTTAGGTCATGATCTCATGGTCCATGAGTTCAAGCCCTGCATTGGCCTCTGTGCTGACAGGATGGAGCCTGCTTGGGATTCCCTCTCTCCCTCTCTCTCTGCCCCTTTCCCACTCATGCTCTCTCTTTCTCTCTCAATAAACTGAAAAACAACAAACAAACACACAAAACATTAAGGTTAAGAAATAGTGATGATAGCAATGGAGGTAAAATAAAAGACCAAGAAACATTTATTGTTCTTATCCAGTCAAAGATTATTTCCAAGATGAAGGGCAAAGCCAGGTTAAACTTCCCAAGGCAGATGCTGATGAATTAGAAAACAACTTCAATAGATAACTACTCTTTACATATTTGAGTTCAATCTATTCCTTTTTTCTTTTAATTGAGGTAAAATAGACATAAAATTTATCATCCTAACCATTGTTAAAATGTGTAGCTCAGTGGCATTAAGTATATCCACATTGTTGTGCAGCCATCACCACCATCTGTCTCCAGAACACTTTTCATCTTATAAAACTGAAACTCTGTACCCATTGAATATTGATTCCCCATTTTCCTTCCCCTAGCCCCTGGCAGTCACCATTCTACTTTCTGTCTCCATGAGTTTGTATACTCTGGCTACCTCATTTAAGTGAAATCAAACAGTATTTGTCCTCTTTGTGCTGGACTTATTTCACTTAGCATAATATTCTCAAGGTTAATCCATGTTTTAGCGTGTGTCAGAATTTCCCTCCTTTTAAGGCTAATATTTCAGCCTGTGCACGTGCGTGTGTGTGTGTGTGTGTGTGTGTATTTTTTAATTTATTCATTTATCTGTCAATGGATGCTTGGGATTGCTTCAACCATTTGCCTTTTGTGAATAATGCTTCTATGAACATTGGTGTACAAAGATCTCTTGAGACTCTGTTTTTTGATTCTTTTGGATATATACCCAAAAGTGAAATTGCTGGATCACACAGTAATTCTGTTTTTAATTTCTTGAGGAATCATCACACTGTTTTCTATCAATTTATTCCTTTTAACTTAAAAGGGAGTCTCATGAGAGGGAGCGATTCATGCAGGATTTGGGTTTGCTTTTGAAGGACTACTGAAAACAGAGTCTAAATGTTAGTGATTTAATAGGAGCCCCCAGTTGGAAAAACTATATGGCAATTACAACCAACTTAGCAAAGCACAAGGGGAAAAGAACGTATGAAATAAATGAGGAACAATGGATTTGGAGGTAATTACTCTTTCCCTACTTGGAACTGTGCTGTGGATAATGCTCACTACCTTCCTTCTATTTCGGGTGGCCCCAAAGAGGCTCTGGGTGATTAGCACCTGTCAAAGGTGAGGATGCTCTTCCAAAGAAGCGCTTCCATGGGAGCAAGACAGAAACAGTTTGGAATCTATTCATCATGGTTTGGTGTCCTGTGGATTTCACTGGAATGAATCACTAAGTTGGGCTTCCAGAATGCTACCCTGAGAAAAGTGGGCAGAGCACTCTTTGAATTAAAAACAAGGGTCTGGAATCCATCTTGTGTTCCCCTGCCAGGCGGAGGACTGTCTGTGGAAGAGGCTGAATCTGCAGCATGGTGGGCTTTCTTCCCACAGCTGTGAGGGGACTTTTCTGGGAAATAACAGGACATATTTGTCCAGATTTCAAACTTGTCACTTTTCATAGGCTAGGTTAGGCCTGACGTTGCCTGTTTTCAGGTTCTAGGCCTAGTTCTTATTGACAAAATATAACTTCCAGCTTTAGAAATTGGGGATAGGGGTGGGAAAAGATAAGCTTTTAGAGGCTTGTGATTAAAGAAGAAAGAAAGAGAAAGTACATCAGGCTTCTTAGACATCAAATGGGTCTTATAAAACTGCATTTTGATGGGTTTAGTATAAATGATCCCAAAACATGTGGATTAAATTTTCCAAGACTCACACATGGATTTAAAAATCAGAAGGAAGGACATCTTGGCAATGTGAGTTTGGGGCCTTCCCAGACTCCAAATGCTTTGCTGTTTTTGGTGCCTGGTGGCTTTCTATAATCACACTCAGTGTTTTTTTTTGTTGTTGTTGTTTTTCTGATGGTGACTCACAGGATGGTTGACTGAAGAGTTGTCCGAGAAATGAGGCATTGCCAGTGGCTAAACTGAACATGTTAGAGTGAAAATTCTACATGAGCTCTAATCATTCAGGTTGGCTCTCCATATTACCAGATACCCTGATGACTCAGCCATTCTTTTTTTTTTTAGAGAGAAGACAGTGCATGCACATGAGTAGGTATGTGGCAGAGAAAGAGAGAGACAGAGAGAGAGAGAGAGAGAGAGAATCCCAAGGAGGCTCCATGCTCAGCACTCAGCATGGAGCCTGACTCAGGGCTTGATCCCATAACTGTGAAATCACGACCTGAGCTGAAATAGTCAGACACTCAACCGACTGAGCCTCCCAGTTGCCCTGACTCAGTGGTTCTTATCTCTTTTGTCACTTGGCACATACACATGATGAGCACCAACAATTCAGCCACTATCAGCACCTCCCCATTCCAAGGACAGCACGTGTATGGGAGAACACTCACCCACCTCCTGCTTCGTGTGGTCGAAATGGTGAAGGAGGCAGCACAGAACAGGAAGACAACATAGGTCCTGGAAGTGTAGGTTCCCATTTCAGTGCCACCACTTACTAGCACTTCTTCCGGCAACTCTGCAGCCCCATTTAATCGTGGCATTGTGAGGACCAAAAGAGGTAATGCATAAAGTGCCTAAAAGAGTGGGGTGCACATAGGAGGAACCTCATACATGGCAGTTGGTGGTGGTAGGCAGCCAGCTGTTTCAGTTTCTTCGTCCCTTTTTACTGTGCCTCCCTCTGCTTCCAGAGGCTTCCTTAGCAACCTTTTCCCGGGTGGTCTGATCCCTAGACCAGAGTCATAACACATGCAGGGGTGCATACAAATTGCCTTGGGTGCTTTTTTTAAATGCAGATCCTTGGGCCCCAGGTCTGACCCAAAATGTATTAAAATAATACACACATACATACACACATATACACACACACTGGTCCAGGCATAAATAAATTCTGGAAGTATACACAAGAACTCATTCCACAAATGCTGAGAAGTACACTGAGGACTGGGGGTGAAGAGAATGTAACTTTGTATTGCACCTTTTTGAAGTGTTTGGTATACTATGGGCATATTTTATATGCCCATATAAAATATGGGCCCATTTTGAAGTGTTTGGTATACTATGGGCATAACTATGGGCATATTTTAATTTTAAAATTTTAATTTAATAACAACAAAAGAAATAAAAACAACTAAAAGAAAATACAAATAAGGGTGCCTGGGTGGCTCAGTCAGAGTGTCCAACTGTAAATTTTGGCTCAGGTCATGATCCCAGGGTTATGAAATCGAGCCCTGTATTGGGCTCTGTGCTGAGCATGGAGCCTGCTTGAGGTTCTCTCTCTCTCTCTCTCTCTCTCTCTCTCTCTGTCTCTCTCCCTTCCCTGTTTCCCTCCCTCTCTCTCTAAGATGAAAAAAAAAATGAGGGGCACTTAGGTGGCTCAATCGGTTAAGCGTTGGACTCTTGATTTTGGCTCAGGTCAAATCTCACAGTTGTGGGATTGAGCCCTGGGTCAGGTTCCTTCCTGAGTGCTGAGTATGGATCCTGACTGGGATTCTCTCTCTCTCTCTCTCTCTCTCTCTCTGCCCCTCCCCCACGGGAACATGCATGCATGTTCTCTCTCTCAGAGTAAATAAACTTTAGGAGAAGATATTTGGATATTTGCAAATGACATATCAGATAAAGGGTTAGTATCCAAAATCTACAAAGAACTTATCAAACTCAACACCCAAAAAACAAATAATCCAGTGAAGAAATGGACAAAAGACATGAATAGACACTTCTCCAAAGAATACATCCAGATGGCCAACCGACACATGAAAAAATGCTCAACATCATTCATCATCAGGGAAATGCAAATCAAAACCACAAGGAGATACCACCTTATACCTGTCAGAATAGCTAACATTAACAACTCAGGCAACAACAGATGTTGGTGAGGATGTGGAGAAAGAGGATCTCTTTTGCGTTGTTGGTGGGAATGCAAGCTGGTGCACCTTCTGTGGAAAACAGTATGGAGGTTCCTCAAAAAACTAAAAATAGAACTACCCTATGACCCAGCAATTGCACTACTAGGCATTTATCCACGGGATACAGGGGTGCTGTTTCGAAGGGATGCATGCACCCCTATGTGTATAGCAGCACTATCAACAATAGCCAAAGTCTGGAAAGAGCCCAAATGTCCATTGGTGGATGAATGAAGAAGATGTGGTATATATATACAATGGAGTATTACCTGGCAATCAAAAAGAATGAAATCTTGCCAGTTGCAACTACGTGGATGGAACTAGAGGGTATTATTCTAAGTGAAATTAGTCAGTCAGAGAAAGACAACAATCATATGACTTCACTCATAGGAGGACTTTAAGAGGCAAAACAGATGATCATAAGGGAAGGGAAACAAAAATAATATAAAAACAGGGAGGGGGACAAAACAGAAGAGACTCATAAATATGGAGAACAAACTGAGGGTTACTGGAGGGATTGTGGGAGGGGGGATGGGTTAACGGGTAAGGGGCATTAAGGAATCTACTCCTGAAATCATTGTTTCACTATATGCTAACTAATTTGGATGTTAATTTTAAAAAATAAAAAATAAAATTAAAAAAATAAATAAAAATCCTGCAAGCCTAAAAAAAAAGAATAAATAAACATTAAAAGAAAAAAAGAAAATACAAATATATATTTATCTGATATTGAGAGGGGAAAACATGAAAAAAACTAATTACAAAGAAGGAAAAGGATAGACTTACATAATAATATAAAACCTTTGTAAATCAATACAAACACATGTAAAAGCAAAGTGACTAAGAAAAATGGATACTCCCCTGGAAACACAAATCAAGGGAAAAGAGATATCATAAATTATTAACAATAAGAATGGAAAAAGGGACATCAATACATATCTTATAAATTAAAAAGTAAAAAGAAGATACTATAAAGTCATTTCTGGTAAATAATTTGGAATTTTAGATAAGGTACACAAATTGCTAGAAAAACATAATTTATCAAAACTGATTCAAAAAGAATTAGAAAATCTGAAAAGTCCTGGAGCACCTGGATACCTCAGTTGGTTAAGTGTCCAACTTCGGCTGAAGTCATGATCTCACAGTTCATGCGTTCAAGCCCTGCATCAGGCTCTGTGCTGACAGCTCAGAGCCTGGAGCCTGCTTCAGATTCTGTGTCTCCCTCTCTCTGCCCCTCCCCTACTCATGCTCTGTCTCTATCTCTTTCAAAATAAACATTAAAAAAAATATCTGAAAAGCCCTACACCTATTGGAGAAATTGAATCTGTGATTAAAAATATTCCCACAAAGAAGACTACAGTCATAAATGACCAGTGAATTATACCAAACATTTAGTAAAAAAAGGTCTATTACTGAAAAGGACTAAAATACTTATTAAATAAAGAGCTGTCTTTAAAGTCAATAAAGGTGCGCCTGGTTTGGCTCAGTCAGTTAAGAATCTGACTTCAGCTCAGATCATGATCTCATGGTTTGTGGATTCAAACCCCACGTTGGGCTCTTCATTGACAGTGCAGAGCCTGCTTGGGATTCTCCCTCCCTCCCTCTCTCACTACTCCTCCCTGACTTATGCTTTCTCTCTCTCTCTCTCTCAAAATAAGTAAATAAACTTAAAAAAATAGTCAATAAAAAAAGACCTCATTAAAGAATGTCCATCTATGTGTTGCTAGTAGTAAAATAATTTCTGGAATCTTAAACGTCCAATGATAAGTTAAATAAAATAAGCGATGACATATGCATACAGTGGCATATTATGCAGCCATTCTTGATGACGAAAAATAGTAGCAGAGAATACATTTGTAGAAAAGAGTGAAGAAGTAGGTTAGAAAACAGGATTCGCTTGGTTTTGTTTATATGCACCATCCCTCCTGTCATCTACCTTACTCTACAAACACTCATGGGAAGAAAACTGAAAAAAACAAACAAACAAAAAATGCACAAAATATCCAAGTGGTGTTTCTGGATGGTACAATTCTAGGTGATTTACATTTATTCTTTGTTTGCTTGCCAGTGTTTTCCAAATTTTATAAAATGAGTATTAATTAATCATATAACAAATATAATAAAAATTAGTTGATAATACCTGTAGAGATAGATAAAGATCAAAACTTCCAGTAGTATCCAATACTACTTCTAGAATTGGAAATAGTACTCTTCCACTAAGAGTACCTGCATTTACTCTAAGACAGAGGCCTGACACAATTATCTCCTTAAACATACTGACGGAGTGGATACTTTTTTTTTTTTTTTAAAGAGCGCAAGTTGGGAGAAGAGAGAGAGAATCCCAAGCAGGCTCTGTCTGTGCGATGAGCCTGCTAGAGGCTCAATCCCATGAACCATGAGATCATGACCTGAGCCGAAATCAAGATACGAACGCTTAACTGACTGAGCCACCCGGGCGTCCCTGGAGTGGATACTATCATCATCCCCATTTTACGGAGGAGCAAACCAGACTTAGAGATATAAAGGAATTTTCCCAAGGTCACCCAGCTGGTGAGTGGGGAAAGCAGGTTGCAAGTGGAAGCCTTTCTGACTCTAGAAGCCCATGTTATATAAACCACTACCTGATGTTGGTTGACTGCTAGTTAACCCAGTGCCAGAATCTGGATGAAGGTTGCAACAATTACAAAGCCCGAGAAGCTGATTTTGAGAACACACCTGGTGGTCTATTGTGTGCTGTACAAACCAGGAGGACAAAGATGGGATGAACCACCTTTGTGTCTGTCATTCAGAAACGGAAGTTCTGTACCAAATGAAAAAATGGGCAGTCTTCCCTCTCCTGTGTTGGTGCTTTTCTGTTGAAGCAGCCAGTGTCCTTTCCCATCTGTACATCTTTTTCTGTACTCAGCAGAATAAAACACTTTCAGGAAACAACTGGGCAGGAAGTAATGGAGGACTGAGTTTCATCCTGGGAGGTTGGATTCCCACAAGTAAAGAGCTGCGGTGGGAGCGGTTGGGAAGCATTGTCGGCGTATGGGGACTGTCGTGCTTTATGAACTCCATCTGTTCAGAGCATCTGGGACTCATGCAGTGCGGCAGGGCAAGATTCTATTTCATTCCGGCGTATGCTTATTAGATGAAATCCTGCTAGAAATTGGGGACTAGCTAAAAATTGTGCATCTACTCATCATACACAGCCATCAGACGTAGATCTGAGAAGGGACTCAATCCACCTTGCTCGGAGTGGGGCCAGGTGACAAGCATGTACTCCGTGTAGGTATTAGCCAACACAAGATCTGAATGGCACTCACCTAGGATGAGCTCTCATCTAGGAGGAGAAGACAGAGTGAAATGTTTGTCTCATGAGAAAAAGTGTTGCCAAGTAGGAGGAAGAAAGCACCATTCTCAAGACTCACAGAAAGGACAGACCTCTGCAAAATGGTTTATCATAAGAACTGGGAGAAAATTGTTTGGTGTACATCCAGGATCCAGGAAGACCTGACCCCGAAATGTGTACAAAAAAGTAGAAAGAGTGTAGCTGACATGAAAAAACCATGGCATTAAATGAAAAGAGATACATGAGAGGAGAAAAGAGAACAAATGGGAAAACTGAAATCCCAGAGTAATCGTTCATTTGTTGTTTATTCAGGGAACATTTAATGTTCACATGTGTGCCAAGCACAGAAATAGAAGCAGTCAGGAACAGAGTTAACATGGCAAAAATTAAATCAGAGATGTAGAAGACAAACTTCAGAAGATTCTCAGAAATTCAGGGAGAACAAAGAGATGAACATGATGGAGAAGATGAATGACATGGGATAAGAATTGAGGTCTAGGGGCACCTGGGTGGCTCAGTTGGTTAAGCGTCCGACTTCAGCTCAGGTCATGGTCTCACAGTCCGTGAGTTCAAGCCCTGCGTCAGGCTCTGTGCTGACAGCCCAGAGCCCGGAGCCTGCTTCGGATTCTGTCTCCCTCTCTCTGCCCCTCCCCAACTCGTACTCTGTCTCTCTCTGTCTCTCTCTCTCTGTCAAAAATAAATAAACTTAAAATTTTTTTTTTTTTAAGAATTGGAGATCTAATCCAGCAGCAATTGATGCTTCTGATGGCAAAAAATAAACAAACAAATAAAAACAAAAGACAATTGAGGTTTATATCATGATCAAAGATAAAGACATTTTCCTAAGCTTAAAAAGCAAAAACAGGGGCGCCTGGGTGCCTCAGTCGGTTAAGCGTCTGACTCTTGATTTCAGCTCAGGTCATGATCTCATAGTTTGTGGACTCGAGCCCCGCGTCAGGCTCTGTACTGGCTGAGCAGAGCCAGCTCGAGATTCTCTGCCTCCCTTTTTCTCTGCCCCTCCCATGGTCGCACTCTCACTCTCTCTCAAAAATAAATGAATGAACTTAAAAAAAAAAAAAAAAAGCAAAATAGTTAAATGTAATATGTAAACGGAACTAGTTTACCAGATTCCAGGCAAAATCATTGAGAAGAGAATCATTGTTAGGCACAATCTAAAATTTTAAAAAATTAGCAGTGATTTTTAGAAATGATTTTAAAAACATTCATGTAGGAGCAAAAGTATCTACAAAGAAACCACACCCAGGCTGGCCACAGACCTTTCACTTGTAAAAACAAAAATGCCAGATGAAAATGTAGCAAAATTGCCAAAATTTTGAGGCAAAATGGTCCTAAACAAGTAAGTTTATGCCCAGTATAACTGTGTATATAAATGCAAAGATAGTTTACAATATGTTAGAGTTTGGAAAATATCATGAAAATTACTATCAGCCTTCCAACGTACTGATGGTTTGGGGACCAGTAAACAGCATCCATCTTCTCTGCCCCAGTTCTTAACTGATTTAGAAATAGAAGTTGGACACATGGGCTAAAATATCCCCTTTATGTTACTGATAAAGCTCCTATTGGAGAATATGCCTTATATCTGTGAACTACTGGATTTCCTAACTGAACCCTAGGACTAGACAGCTGTACTCACAAACATCTCCCTGATGTGGATGTCTGTCCTGGTAAACATTCAGCACACAGGGGCTGAGCAGAACAGAGGCTTCCCGAAGGTAGGCTTGGTTCAGAAAGGATGGGACAATCCTAAACACGTCTGATTTTTAGCCCCAAATTGTTCCATCCCTTACTCCTACCGGGAGAAAAGTGAGTGAGGGGATGGGAACAGGGGCCAAGTGTTCCACTGGAGTCTGGAAGAAGCAGCCCCCTTTTCCCCATTGTATCAGTCTGCACCTCCTCTTCCTGCCCCTCTGCCCCCACAGCCCCACCCCAGTGCAGCTGCCTGAGGAAATGAAAACTAAATATTGGGGAAGCTGTGATATGAAAGGTCCGATATTTATGTTTCTTACTGGAACCCATTCTAAGGGAAAAAATAAAAGTAAAGACAAAATTTATGTTATTCATTATGCATTATGTATCATTTAAAATAGCCCTGTACTACTTATAATAGGAAAATAGTTAAATGATTTAAATGATGGGCTTTGGGAAGTGGAAAAGTCATTCTGCCTTAAAAGTGATGTTTTTAAAAGGTCTTTAACACCATGGAGATGTGCAAGATTCGTAATGATACCGAAGTGCGGGAGTACAGAAATTGTGTCTAGTTTTGTCTCGTTTGTCAACCAGAGCTGATTGTGAGTGACTGCTTTTAGCTGTTGTTGTTCAGGTAGATCTTGAGGCCATATCTGGCCTCAGTGGGAGGAATAATATGGATGAAGGTGGATGAGGGTTGTCATTGTTTGGGGTGGGACAGGGGTCAGTGTAGGTAATGGTGTGACACCTGTCAAACATTGGCCATCCATCTTCTTGGTGTGTAAGGAGAAGAAGACAAACAAAAAAGGTCATACCAAGTAGACACAGCCTGAGGGAGTTAGGAGCACGTGTGGTGTTTTTCCAGCTTCCTCTCTGTGTTCCTATTGTGGATGACCTAAGAGCTGACCTCCCTGGGACCGAACCCTGGCTCTGCCACTTAGTAGCACATGTCACTTCTCAGTGCCTCACTGTCCTCTTCCAAAGAAATGGCAATAATAATCGCACTTATGTCATGAAGTCAGGACTCAGGCAGATAGGCCAAAATTAAATGCATTAAAATATAATAATGTGTGTAGGACAGTGTCCAACCCACAAGAAGTCTCATATAAATTTTAGCCATTAGTAGTAATAGTAGTAAGTGAGCAAATATTATTTTTTATAATGAGATGAAAAAGCAGGAAAGACAATGCAGAAGTATGAAAAAATGTTTGATAAAATGTTAAGTAGGTAAAATCTTAAGATACGATTTTTTGTTTAATTTGAATGCAACGGAATAAAACCATATACATGTGGGAAAATATTTGACAGAAATAGCAAAAAATAAAAGACTTTTAAGAGATTGAAATTATGGGTTTTATTTTTTTATTTTTTTTGAAATTATGGGTTTTAAAAATGATTTCCTTTTATGTCTTTATTCCTCCCCCATATCCTTACGAACAAATATCTTGCTCTGTAGTAGATGTCTGTAATTGTGCTTGCTCAGCATTTCTCTACCTTTGTTCTGGGAAGAACAGTCCCCTTTTACTGGGCTTCATCCTCCTCGGTCACCATGGGGTTTGTCCAAATGCTGTTAAAACTGATTGATCCAAGAGAGGGCACTTGACCCAAGCCGAGCCAATTAGAATCCTTCCCTAGGGAATTTTGAATTTGGGACTAGAGAGTATGATACACATATATCATATATGTGTGTGTGTGTGTGTACATATAGGTACATGTATATATATGTGTGTGTGTGTCTATATATATATATATATATATATATATATACGCACATGTACATTCTATCTATTTATCTCTCTCTCTCTCTTTATCTATCATCTATTCATTGTGTCCTGGTAACATTATGTCCTTGGTCCCAGAAGTTCCTTGGTCCCTTCTCCCAGAGAGAAACTCTAATATTCCAACAAATTTCCCTTTTTGTCTAAGGTAGTTTGAGTTGGTTGCAACCAAGAACCATAACTAATTCATATAACAGCTTTTCTTTATATATTTTTTACTGTTTATTTATTTTTGAGAGAGAGAGAAACAGAATGCCAGCTGGGGAGCAGCAGAGAGGGAGACACAGAATCTGAAGCAGGATCCAGGCTGCCTGATGTGGGGCCCAAACTCACGAATCATGAGATCATGACCTGAGCGGAAGTTGGATGCTTAACTGACTGAGCCACCCAGGTGCCCCACAATTTTTCTAGCAATAGCAAAAAAATTAGAAAACAGTCTCAATCAACAATATTAGGGAATACTTAAATTATGTCACATCCATATAATGGCAAATTATACAGTCATTAAAATAATACCTTCAAAGAATATCTGAGAAATCATTTGGAATATTCTTAAATGAAAACAAGAGACGACTACCTGGCATTAGAAGAGGGATGGAGATTGGGTGCCCTCCAGGAAGAAGGACCAGCACATGCAAAGACCTTGAGGTCCATGAACTTGGCTTGTGAAGGTGATGACAGGAGGCTAATGTACTTGAAACAGAGAAAGCATGGGGAAATATGGAATTAGGTGAAAATGGAAGGTAGGTGCTGTGGGCCACTGTGAGACATTTGAGTTTTATTTCAGAGCAATGAAGTCATTGATGGGTTTTGCAGACGAAGAATAACATGGATAATTTACCATTTTTGCTTCTGGGAAGAGAACACGTTGAAGATGAACAAGCATGGAAGCAGCGAAAGGGTCAGGAGAGGTTGTCACGAAGGGATCCATATAACGATATTTAAAATCTAGACAGTTTTGAGAGTGAAAATGAGACTTATTATACCAGGACTACAGGTTCAAGCCAGGACTTGTCTGGCCAAACCAGGACAGATGGTCACCGAGCTATGATAGCAGTCCACACAGCAGTGGTGACTTCAACTAGGGTGGAGAGATATGGGAATGTTCTAATCCTGGGGGCTTAAGGATCTCAGTCTTGCTTGGCTGCTTTGGCATTATCCTCTTCTGATGTTCCTTGCTTTGCTTTACTGTGTTCGATAGGTAGCTTTTCCGGGTGATTTGAATGCCTCTGGATCAGTGGTTCTGAATATTTAGTGAGCATGAGTATCACCTGGTGGGCTTGCTAATGCACAGACTTCTAGCCCTCCCTGCCAGGGTTTGTGATTCAGTAGGTCTAAGGCAGAGCCTGGGAATTTGCATTTCCAGCAAGCTCGCAGGTGCTCCTGGTGGTGCTGGTGCTGCTGGCCTGGGGACCATGCTTTGAGAACCATGGCCTCAGATGTATGCTGTGAAAGGCACTCAAGACTCTCCCTGTCCCAGCTGTGGTCCACTTTCCACAATGTCTGTTTTTAGGCCTTTTCTGATGCAAGTTTCCTGTGTTTGTTTTTCAAATCTCTAACACATTTTGTTGCATTCACACACTCACGTATTGCTTTAGCCAATTGAGTGGGGGATCTCTGTGATCTACTCAGGAAAGCTATGACTCTTCTTCGTATCTGTTGCACTTTGTTCTAAAATTACCCTGGGCTTTTTTTTTTTTTTTTGGATGCTGTTGGCTTTAGGATTTCTCACTTCTAAATCATCCCTCACTCCCAATCTCCAGTACCCGTTTTTTTTTTTTTTTTTTTTGGTAATGCTGCAGTTTTCCTGTACTGGCCAACTGCTGGTTAAGCCCACCTTCTGCTCTCTGTAACTGTTCCTTGCAGCTGCACTTTTTCTTTGGTCACAGTCCCTGAGGTCTTCACCCTCTTGTATCCCAGGACTCTCGTCTTCATCTACATGGCTGTCAACCCAGTGAGATCTTTCTGTTCCTACCTTCCTGCAGGTCTCTGGGGACCACGTGGCTACCCTTGGCCTCTAGACAGCGCTGACTGCAGCAAACGGTCTGTCACATGTCTCTGGCCTGCTTTGACTCTCTGCTTTGTCTCAAATCTCTCCTGGTCTCTGCTGACTTTGGGTCCCATGAATCCTCTGGATTCATCACTCATGCATCCCAATAAGACCAGGCAGGAAGGCATCGCCTCTGAGAACAGTGTTGCCAGGGAGACGTTAGCCTAGAAATAGCAGCCACTTTTCTCAATAGTCTTTTCCTGTTCCCGCTTTCAGACTCTTTCCCCTTTTTCACAGCTTCAGGGGAAGAGACAAAACAGCTGTGCTTTATGTTTGAAAACTGCAACTCACATTCAAAAATGCCCCGATCCCAGCAGAAAGCCTGTTTTCAGCACTTTTTTTTTGGAGAAGTAGGCAAAACTTACTCTTTTATTTTAATATAACTTTGTGCGTGTGTGTTAATTACAAAAGTAAGACTTCTTCATTGTTGAAAATTTGTAAGATGCTGGAGAGGCCGCTTTTAGGCAACCAACTTGAACAATGGGAAGCTGAGTGAGGCAGAAGGGCCCAGTGGGACCCCCAACCCCATGGCTGAATACAAACAGGCCCATTGGGTGACCCGCCTCAAAATAGCCATAAGCTCTAGCTGACCAATGGGTTACTTACACCCAGACACAGGTACCAAAAACGGAAAATTCCACATGTTCCCATACCTCCGCACCTTCCCCCTTAACTACAGCCCACCCCCACCCCCCCCCCCCCCCCACCCCCCCCACCCCCCCCCCCCGCCCCCCAGCAGATATTTTCTCCTCTGCCTGGCTGCTACCTTTGCAATGTATTCAATAAACTTCTACCTCCATTCTGCCTCAGGTGAGTTCTTTCACCACGGGGGCTGCTGGCCTCCACCTGATCTGGACACTCCACAGATGTGGAATGCAAAACTAGGAAAATAACCATTGATCATCCCCCAAATAAAAACCACCCAGAGATAACCTTTTTGGCACTTTTAAATCCTCCAGTTAGTATTTTTTAGCAGCAAAAAACTTTTCTTCCGGTAAAACCGCACTTGGAAGCCTAATTTGCAAACAGATACAGCTGCTTGGGTTGGATTGGAGGCAGGAGACCTGGGTGCAGCTGTTTCCAGAGAGCCGAGCTGCCGGCAACAGACCCTCAGACCCATCAACTGGACTCTGCTTTCCACAGGCCTGCAAGATGGCTGCTACTGGAGGTGATTCCCTTGCAAAACTCAGACCCCACAGATTTGCTGGCTGCCTGAGGCATTCTCGGCCTGACGCTCTGCTTGCCTGGGGGCGGGAGGAACAGACGCTATTTGGGGGTGGATGGGCCTTTCAACTTCCCCATATTCCATCGTTTCTTAGAGCCCATGTTCCCTCCAGTCGCAAGCAGAAATTATGACCCCGGGGCTCAAATCTTTCCTGAAAAATGTATATCCATAGTTTTAATTAACGCAGGGCTCATGCAATTCTTTTTTTCCCTTTGTAAATGATATTTTTGAAGATCTCAGCAATTTCCCCATTCGGTGGTACAGTGGAAATCTTTGCATTTAAATAGTAAATGGTTGAAGTGTGTTAAATATTTAGGAAGGAGAAAACAGTGTGAGTACAGATTTCATTCTCATTGCTTGCCCTTAATGTGGCTGTCAAGTTTTTTGAACCACCGATTTTTCCTCCCCAAATTTATTTTTCTTCCTTCCTTCCTCTCTTGTTTCCTCCCTCTCCCTTTCCTTCTTTTCTCCTTTTCTCTCTCCCTCTCCCTCTCCCTTTCTTTCTCCCTCTCCCTCTTTCTTTTCTTTCTTTCTTCCTCCCTCCCTCTCTCTCTTTCTTTTTTTCCTTTTTCTTTTCCTTTCTTTTCTTTTCTTTTCTTTTCTTTTCTTTTCTTTTCTTTTCTTTTCTTTTCTTTTCTCTTCTTTCAGCTTCATTGCCCAGTGCAGAGCCCAACACAAGGCTTGAACTCACGATCCTGAGATCAAGACTTTAAGATCAAGACCTGGGCTGAGATCAAGAGTCGGATGCCTAACCGACTGAGCCATTCAGGTGCCCCCTTCCTCCCCAAATTTAATGTCTTGCATCTGATATTTTAATACCAACATTATGAGATAATTATGTTATACATACAACTAACCTTAGAATAAAAAAGTATTGTAATGGCACTGATTTCATATAAAGGTTATGCTTTCCCTTGTTATTTGTGTAATTCAGTATGCTATAAATGCTGAAAAGGTATGTTTCTAAAGTTTTGGTAATTTCACATATTCTAAATTTTGGCAATTTTACCTTTCTTAAATGTACTAGTGATGAGGTTTTTGGGGTAATAGTAGGGCTCGTGGGGTCCGGAGCCGATGAACAAGAAAAAATTCTTGAAGACGTCTTTGGTGCAAAAAGGTGATTTTACTGAAGCACGAGACAGGACCCGTGGGCAGGAAGAGCCTCCAGGGACCATAAGGAGACACTGGTTATATACTATGGAGTTGGGGGAGATAAAGTCCAGGGAATTTTCCAGGGAGATTTTCATATGCTGTAGAAGACTCCCAGGATACTGAAGTCCTAGCTATTGTCAAGCTAAGGTGGTTTTCCCTCTAGCAAAGCATTAGCATTAAGACTGTAGGGAGTTCCTGGAGAAACATTTTACTCTGCCAGCCTCAAGTATTTGTCAGTGGGCTGCAGGTTATAAGGAAATTTTGTCTACTGCCATTTCTTTCTGCCTCTGTTCCCCACATCACTATGGAGGGGTGTTGGAGACTTAGGTCCTGCAGGACTGTGATCTCTATCAGTTAATCATTTTTCCCCCCTTTTCATTGTTCTTGGGAGGCCAGGAGTGCCTGAGGAATATCACACATGTCCCACGGGGTGGGGCGGGGGGAGGATGTCTGTGGTCTGTCAGCTTGCCTTATGCTCCCTCATCACTAGGAAGATTTCTTCCAAAGGAAAACCCACAACAAGCACATCCTTTTAAAAAGTGATTGTGCTTTTGTAATGTTGGCGTGTTCGTAACATGAATAAAGGCCTACATTTTAGGGGCTCCATCTGATCTCGTGTTTATTTTGAATTTTCTACAAGTTGAACCCATTTTGTAATGGGCACTCCCGGCTAAGCGTTTGTCTTACACAGGGAGGGGCAGGTGTCATTTCTAGACTGATAAGAGATGCAAGTAACTGATATGCCTCTTACCTCTGCAACATTCCTTTTGCCAGGCAATAGCAAACAGTTTGCTGCACTGAAGGTTTTTGATATTGGTGAGGTAGGGTTGGGTGATGACTCTGCCTTCCATTGTGATCCCATGACTGAGTCCGGGCTTCTTTGCCCCTTAATGAGGTGCAAAATTGTTTACTCCCCCATCTGTCTCTTGTTTTGTGTTCATGCTAAAATTGTGGATCTAAAAAACAAAACCAATATAGATTCTTAAATACAGAGATCAAATTGGTGGTTCCCAAGGTGGAGGCTGTGGGAGGGGGATGGGTGGAATAGATTAAAAGGATTACAGTTATAAAATAAATGAGTCACAGAGACGAAAAGTACAGCACAGGGAGTATGGTCAATAACATTGTAATAACACTGTATGGTGACTATACTCAGCCTGATGAGCCCTGAGCCCTGAGCAACGTACAGAATTGTTTAATCAGTAAATTGTACACCTGACACCAATGTAACATTGTATAGGAATTATACTTCAATTTAAAACAAAAAAGTAAAAAAAAAAAAAAATTATGATGGAATTAAGAGGACAGATTGAGATGAGACCCTAAACTTCCTGACCCTTCATGGAGACCGCAGTTAACTTGTATTTAATATTCTTTTATTTCTCATGATTGTTCTTAACGTATCATGGCAGCACTGGGTGCTCTCCTGTTAGTGGATATTCCAGAGGAGAGGCAGAAATCCATGGTTAAGAATTTTGAAATGAATCCACAGCAGCCTCCCTGTGCCTTCGGCGCGTGAGCGGGAGACTTCCTCTGCTCGCTGGAGCTGCGGTCCCCCCTAGTGGCCATTTTTCCTCCTAGAGCCTCTTATTCTGTCCTGCTGCTCCGCCCGCCTGCTAGGTGGCTCCAGTGTGTTTGAATTACGGAATCACAGCAAGTTCTCTGTCTCTTTGAAATCAGTTACACTCAGGGCCTTTTGTTTTATGTTGCATGACTTGAGATGAGAAAAGGTCCCTGAAGCAGGGAAACAGGAGGTAATTGAAATTCTTCATTTCCTCTTTTGTTGTTGCCTGCCCTCTTCAGATGAATCCTGCCCATGTTTTTCCAGAGAACATAAGTGAGGTGTACAGGGACATTGATGACGAAGGCTCAGGGCACAGCAGCTCCAAAGGTCCACTCCCGGGAAACCCAGCTCTCTCTGAGCACACCTCTGTTGATCTGTGTTCCAAAGCCCTGCAAGAGAACTAAGCAGTTCTTTTAACCTCTTGAAGCAATTTGGGCATCCTTAGAGACCCCTGGGCCCTAGAAATTTCTTCTGTTGAATTGTAGTCTAACCCATTGAGTGCTGGAGTCCTTTGTTTCTGAGCATAAAGTCTTGCACATAGTATGTGCTTAACATGTGTTGATTGGACAAAACAATGATTAGGTGCTTGAATATATATGATATCCCATCTCAACTCTGGTGACATAGGGAAAATGCATTATTTCCCTTGGCTACTCTCCCTTCAGAATCAGTGAATACTTGAAAACAGTGCCTGAAGAGAGAGATACTTTGCTTAATGACAAAATATTCTTGTTTTTTACCCCTTCATGGGAGACAAATGGAAAATCTCATAGACTGTAACATTGTTTTAAATTTTTTTCATTGTTTTAATTAATTTTTTTGAGGGAAGGGCAGAGAGTGAGTGCGGAAGGGGCAGAGAGAGAGGGAGACAGAATCCGAAGCAGGCTCTGAGCTGTCAGCCCAGAGCCCAACACGGGGCTCGAACCCATGAATCGTAAGATCATGACCTGAGCTGAAGTTGGACGCTTAACCAACTGAGCCACCCAGGTGCCCCAATGTTTTTTGTTTTTGTTTTTTGATGTTGATTTATGTTAGAGAGAGAGAGAGAGAGAGAGCAAGAGAGCAAGGGAGGGGCAGAGAGAGAAGGAGACACAGAACCCAAAGCAGGTTCCAGGCTCTGAGCTGTCAGCACAGAGCTTGTTACAGGGCTTAAACCCTTGAAGCTTGAGATCATGACTTGAGCCAAAGTCAGACACTCAACCGACTGAGCCACCCAGGTGCCCCCAACATTGTTTGTTTTAATCTAGGATGCAGATCTGTGAATAGTAGTGATCTGAGGCCATGAGTCCATCCATTTTGGAATCTTATAGAGAGCCTACTAATCTGACAATTTGGTCCAACAATCAAAATGTGCTATTTGAGAGAGTGATGTCCAAGGAGGGGCTCTGGGAACCTGTGTCAGGGACGATGTAAAGAAAATTCCAATGCAAGGAGTTACTAGAGAACTGGACAAACTCTAAGGTCCCTGTTAACTCTGTTAAAGGAATCTGTGATTCTTACTCTAGATGTTCAAATATTCTGGTCTTCTGAGCCAATCATCTTAGCTTTTGTTTTAAAAATAAAAAATGTAGGGGCGCCTGGGTGGCTTGGTCATTGAACATCCGAATCTTGATTTCGGCTCAGGTCATGATCTCACGGTTCATGAGTTTGAGCCCCACGTCAGGCTCTGCACTGACAGTGCGGAGCTTGCTTGGGATTCTCTCTCTTTCTCTCTCTGCCCCTCTCCCTCTCGTTGTCTCTCTCTCTCTCTCTCTCTTTCAAAAATAAATGTTAAAAAATAGAAATAAAAAAAATGTAAATAAAGGACTATGAATCAGTGCAGCAAAATGGTATCCTCTGACCTAGTCTCCACTGAGGAAATTGTTCCCTTCTTGTGCTAGAACACCTTATGCCTGCTTCTACAACTGCAGCAGCCTCCTTCTACCCACCTTGGCATCTCTTTCCCCTTCTATTTCATCCTATGTCTTTCAGATCATTGCTAGGCATGCATTGCTTTTCCTAGATAAGATGCCCCACCCCTGGCTTGGCATGAATCTCCTGAGAGTCCCCTTTTGCCCGCCCCCCACTTTTGCTCTGGCATTGTCTTGATCTGCTCCACTCTGATTCCTACCTTGCTAAAGTGGGACAAGAGTGGCGAGAAAGGAAGAATACCCTCTGCCACCTAGGAAACTCCATCACCAGGTGACTACACACTGTGCCTCGTGTCTTCTGATAAAGTTCTTTCTTTTTTTTTTTTAATTAAAAAAATTTTTTTTAATGTTTATTGATTTTTGAGAGAGAGAGAGAGAAACTGAGTTGGGGGGGGGGTGGGAAACAGAGAGAGAGACAGAGGAAGACACAGAATCTGAAGCAGGTTCCAGGCTCTGAGGTGTCAGCACAGAGACAGATGCGGGGCTCAAACCCACAAACCACGAGATCATGACCTGAGCTGAAGTCGGACGGTTAACCAACCGACCGAGCCACCCAGGCGCCGGCCCCCCTTTTTTTTTAATTTTTCTTTTTTTTTAAGTTCTTTCATTTGTCCAGATAACATGGTCTGTGGTTGCTCTTTGGAAACTGGGAAGCAATCTGAAGCAGAAAGCAAAGTCCCAGGGGAGAAGGTGGAACAATTGTTATAAGGAGATCAGGGTCTCCTGGGGTAGAAAGAGCTAATATCCCAAACTTTATACCTTGAAAAAGAGTCAAAGTTAGGGAGTCCTGTTGGGATGGACCCCTGAGATGGACACTGGCTAAGAGTCCTTTGGGATAAAATTGCCGTAAAGCAGGAGGGGATGAAGTTAGTGGCCAAGTCTGGCACTGGCTCAGGGAGGACGTGGTGTAAGTCCACTTACACCTGGGGTGGCCAGGTTGTGCTCTAAAAGGATTGGTCTCAGGGAGGCCTGTGAGAGTCTGAAGCTTTGTTGGTGGAGCAAAATACTGGAGCGATCGTCCTCTGTCAAAGAGCACTTATAAAAGAATCTGCACTGTGGTATGTGCCACTGCAGGCCAGGTCTCTGCAGTGCATGTTTCTACAGCCTAGCATGGGACTGCGCGGGGATCGAAACACGGGTTCCTAAACCATTATGAATCCCAGAGCTGAGCGGCATTTGTGTTCTGATAACTGACATGACATCACGCCGAAACGCTGACACGGGACGTCTGGTTGAATTCCAGAAATCACCAAGTGGGTGAGGATGATTTGGGGTGATGGAATGATGGGGTCTGCCTAGAGTTTCCAAAATCTACATGGGTAATCAGCCCTTTAACATTCTCGGCTATGAAAAATGGAACTTGATAGAGCCTGTGTACATAAAACGAGTCTCAGAAATGTCTCCCAAATTCTCCTGTGATCTCTCCCATCCAGGGTGCCTTTCAATGCCTTTCCATTTTATTTCTGACTCCTGGTTTGTAGCAAACAATGCCGTATGACCTCATCACTCTAGGTAATAGGGCCAACCTGTTGAGAAAACAAGCATGTTGAGAAAACACAACCATTGGAAATTTGTCACAAATTATACAGAAGAAGGGACCTGCAACATACCTACACTTTGGTTCATTTTGAGTATAAAGATGCTAATTCTGTTTTGAGAGATGACTTCATTTCCACATGCACTTTAGAATGACATGAAAATTACTTGGTTCTTAAAAAATAGCTTTACATAATAATTTATTAGAGTGAGAACTAATTTGATACTATTTCTTTGGGGGAAGAAAAAGTGTATTTTAAAAGATAGCACATCCAGGCTCCAGGTAAAATTAACCTACTTTCAGATACCTTAATCATGCTCCCTTCTAGTTTAATGATCATTAAATTTGTCTTGTAATCAGTTTGAAATAAACCACCAAATAGTAGTGAATAGAATTGGCTATAATTTAGGAAAAACCTGGCATCTCAAGTTAAGAAAATAGGATTGATGAAAACAGAATGAAAAATGGGTCCTGCTGTCATCGGTACAATTTACACAGGACTTGGGCTGCAGGGCATTTTGGAGTCACAGGAAGCAGAGGAAGGACTCTGGATAAGAGTGTTCTTTCCTTTTAAAAATGCATTTAAATATTAACGTATAACTTTTACTCCTAAATTTAATGTTGATTTTATTAGAAATTTTAGCTTTGGGGCACGTGGGTGGCTCAGTCGGTTGAGTGTCCAATTTCAGCTCAGGTCATGATCTCACGGTTTGTGAGTTCAAGTCCTGCCTCGGGCTCTGTGCGGACAGCTCAGAACCTGGAGCCTGCTTCGGATTCTGTATCTCGCTCTTTCTCTCTCTCTCTTTCTCTCTCTTCCCCTCCCCACTCACACTTGGTCTCTCTCTTTCAAAAACAAATAAACATTAACTTTTTTTTTAATTTTAGCTTCAATTAAATATTTTTGGAGTGATGTTTCCATTTGTTCTGGTTGGTTGCAAGCAATAGACACCAACTTAAAACATTTTGGGACAATTGGGGATGGCTTCAGGGGATTGAATAAAACTGAAATACTTTGCTGGATTTTAAGGGTCAGTCTAGAACACTGCTCTCTTCCTCCCCAGAGTTTGGGAGCAGATGAAAGGTATATGTAGGATTTATAAAGATGTAGATTTTAACAATCACCTTTATTACCTGATAAAGCTGATTGGACAGCATGGCTTTCAATCTGCGGCCGGGTGGGCTTACTAATATACCATCGCCGAATTAGACTTACACATGAGGACCTTGGCACACACAGCTGGGCAACTGCAGGCCTCTCTTACAAAGGCAGGCTCCTTGCCCCATGGCAAAGAGCAAACAGAGCAAACAAACTCTCCTTGTGTTGGGAAAATGAATAAAGTTTTACACCATAAGGTGGCTGATGGGACTAAAACAAGTTCTGGTCTCTAGCTTAGAGACCCCTCGTCCGGGTTCTTCTTGCCCTGTTTGCCACGTATGCAAAAACCCCCACAGATATGGAAGCTGACAACTATAAATGACCCTTCCCACCTGCATTCGGCGCTCAGATCTTTGGAGAAATGGACTCCTGTGAGCCCACCGATGTTAAATAAATCTCTGATCCACCAAGATCTCTGAGTGCCACTTGGTTTTTCTGCCAGCGTTCCAGCCTCGTTCCGTAACATATTTGGTTCCCTGACTGGAAAACCCAACCATGTTGGCCCATTGTTGCCACAGGTTTGGGAGAAGGGCGAGGCGGTGACGGGGCCAGGGATTGCAAGGGAGAAGGCACGCCCTGCCTGAATTTCGGCAGTCTCCTACTCGGTTGCCTGGGGCTGGCCCCCGCTCCACTGTTCCTGCCGGACTCAAGGAAATGTGGCAGGTGGGGACCTGGACCCGACGTCGGAACCAGTAAGGCTGGGGCCCAATCTAGTCAGGCCCACTCGCAAGAGTGGAAGGGGGACCTGATCACTCCCAGGAGACCTCAGAGGTCTCACAGGTAGGAATTCTGTGGGAGGGAATGTAATAACCTCTGGTGTGTATGTGAGTGTGACTGTGTGATGGTCTAGCTTGCCTGCCGAGTTCGATTCTGTGGCTCCACGGGCGGGCACCCTTAAGGTCCCCAAAAGCCCACGGAATCTGAGTGGGCCTGTCTGCGATGCCGTGGGGAATGGCACACAGTCTATGGCAGCATCGGGATAGTTTCCGACCGTAAGTCACAAAGCTGAGACCACTACGGCTAAGTGTCACCTAAGTTCCTTTGGGACATGGCCAGTTGGGCATCTGACTGGTCTCCTCATTAGAGGGGTCACCCCTATCCCTCTGTCTGTCTTTGCAACTCTGTCTCACGGGAACATTATGGGGTTGGGACAGAACAAAGAAGGGGTTTTTGGGAGACTACGGAATTAAGATAACCCCCGGCATGTTAAGGACCCTAGGTGAGTTAGAATGGCCCACTTTTGGTGTAGGAGGACCCTCTGAGGGAACCTTGGATGTCCCAATGGTCTGCTGCATCTGGCATATTGTCTCCAGAGACCCTAGTCACCCTGATCAATTTTCATACATTGACTCATGGCTTGAAATTGCCCAAAATCCTCCACCTTGGGTGTGATTCATCTGTAGCAAGCAGAGTCAGGTACAGGTTTTAGCTGCTTTATCTGGAGACTCACCCAGGGAGCCAAAGAAGAAACCCACCACTCCCCTAGTGTTTGCAAGAGACCTGGAGGAAGATCCCATCTTTCTGCCACCTTATGACTCACCGGGCTCCCTCCCCCCTGCCCCTGAGCTTGAAACTCCTCCCCCATCTGTCTCTCCTCTGGCCCAGACATGCGTCCCATCTCCCCTCCCCTCCTGGACCCGGAGAACCCTCCCCACAAGGACCAGCAGCCAGATTGTGCCCTCAGTCAGGCACAGGCGCTCTCCAGACTCCAGTCCACAGGTCCACATCCGCTGGTACCAAGAGGCTCTCCTCTGGGGGATCAGAGCAGAGGCTGAAAAACCCATGAATGTGCCCAGCA
Source organism: Panthera leo (assembly GCF_018350215.1). NCBI lineage: Eukaryota > Metazoa > Chordata > Mammalia > Carnivora > Felidae > Panthera > Panthera leo. Next base: position 64,232,031 of record NC_056684.1, on the reverse strand, counting down.
GCAAGGGGCATACACCCTGTTCGCTCCGGAGGCACAAGACAGCCACGACAAAAGGATGGGGAAGTTCTGGCCACCAAAAGCGGGGAGGCCCAGAACCTCCTTAGAAAGGGGTCATGAGCCTACTGCAAGGAGAAAGGACATTAAAAGAATAAATATCCCAATCAGCGAAAGTCCCAGAAACCCAGCCAATATCAGGAGGAACCCCGAGAAGGGGACCTTATTGGTCTGGCTAAGAGAATCAGATTGAAGGGGACACTGGCTCTCTCTCCCTGTTCCCCTGCCTAATAGATGTGAGGGATTCTCATTTCCCAGGTTAACAGCTATAATTGGAGCCAACTGTGGTTAGTGTACCTCAGGATGGAGATTTTAAGGAATGTTCCCAAGCAGTTGCTGAAACTCCATTTGTTTCAGAGAAATTCCCAATCTTCTCTGACCTGATGTGGACTCCATATTTCCACTTTGGTGGAAAAAACATGGCGTCTGCTACTCTGAGTTAAGGTTTTGAATTAGGTTTTCCTTCTCTGCCTTCTACTGGCACTTTGCCTCTCCTGCCTTCCCCTCCCCCTGTTTCTGCACCAACTTGGGTGTGGTCTACATAACTGGTTCCTATACCCTCCTCAGTGCCTCAGGCACCATTGGCTCCTCCATCCATCCTCAAGGTCAAGGAATAAAATGCACCCCCTTGGACATCTAGGTCTTTTCCAAGTAGAATGAATTGCTAAAGCTTTGATTAGTGAACAAAGGTTTGTGCTTTTAACTTCTTATTGCAGAGAAATTAAGGCTATTTGGACCTATTGGAAAACATGCTTTGTACTTAATTGGTTCATGAATTTACCATCTAAAAAAATTCTGGTGTAAACACCTCTCAGTTGGTTACTAAGTCCTCAATTGGAGACTAAGGTTTCCTAAAAGTTAAAATTCTGCTAAGTGTACTTTAGACTGATGGAAATAAGGAAAGCAACCCTGTGTGTAGGAAAGTAGGAGGTATGTAAGAAAGATATAAGGAATGGAAATACATTTTTGTTGAGGGTAGAAGAAAGTAGTTTTGCCCTAAATGAGATTGGTTATTTGGAGAGAAATGGCTTTGGGATAAAATTTGAAGGCAAAGGAAAGTTGTAGAAGGTTCATGAAGGAAAATCTTTGGAAAGGAATGTTATGTGTGCTCAGGATGGACTAAGGTTGAGATGAATGGAATTTTAAAAGTACACTGGTATAAGGTTGAAATTCTGCTTTTCTCTCTGCTCAAATGACAAAGTTTTCTTGGACTGTTGATCTGCTCTTGATAAGACAATGCAAACAATGGTTTGTCTTCCGGGAAAACCAGTTTTAGGTTTCATCTTTATCAGGTCTTTGATTACTTAGTTAAAACTTCTCAATATTAAAGGAGCAAGTTTGGGGCGCCTGGGTGGCTTCGTCGGTTAAGCGTCCAACTTCGGCTCAGGTCATGATCTCATGGTCCGTGAGTTCGAGCCTCGCGTCGGGCTCTGTGCTGGCAGCTCGGAACCTGGAGCCTGTTTCGGATTCTGTGTCTCCCTCTCTCTCTGCCCCTCCACTGTTCATGCTCTGTCTCTCTCTGTCTCAAAAATAAATAAACGTTAAAAAAAAAAATTTAAAGGAGCAAGGTTTTGGTAACAACTATATAATGCTATACATTTACCTTTAGGATCTTTTATTGCCATCTTGGTTGAATAAATAAAGTTTTAAGATTTGCAATGATCTGTAATCCTATTGAGGATGTACTTATAACTCTCTAAGGTTTTAACAAACTTCCCAGGATTTAAATGGTAAATGAAGTCTTTTTGACCAATTAGGCCCTTTTATTTGGGATGCTGAGTTACTTGGAAAAGCACTGTCATACAATGTAAACCTTAGGTTGTATTGCACAGGTAAATGTTGTAACTGCCCAAATATATATGCAATTCCTAAAGTTTTAATGTTTTGGTATAAGGTAATCACTTAATCTGATTACTTAAAGTGTTAGGTGTCACAGAAATAACCAAATTTCTTTGTCAATTGCATAATAATGAACTCTCATCAGATCTTTAACAATGTCTATTTCTGAGATTTTGTCATTTATAATTATTCTTATTCTCTCACAAAATGTGTTTCTTCTTCAAGGAGATTTATAAAAAGGACTTTGGGGACACATACAGGTATTCGACATCTTTAAGATTAATACTAAAATGGGTAAGAATTTCCAGAACTAAAAACCTGCATTCAAATTGAACAAGAATTAGGAACATGGGATTAAATGAACTGAGGAAGATTATAGTTTTGTGATTTTTGTTGAAAATATTGCTGGTTCTCTAATGTTTGCTCTTCCAGATTAAGGAAACTTTCTCTTAAGATATCTATGATATACAGAAGTGTCATAAGTATTCATTTGTAAACTGAAGCATTTATCTTTTCTCTCTACATAACTCCCCTGAAATTCAAAAACTCTCAATGAGTATTCTTTCTTTCATGGCAATTACAATTGTTTGCATAAGTTCAATAAGAACCTGTTCATCCTGTAACAGGTCACCATTGGAAATACTGGTTATTTTACCAAGGCTTTGACTGGAATGTCATATGTGAGAGTGACATCCATAGACTCAGATGTGACCAGACAGCTTTAAGGAACTAAGGTTGGCTTTATGAAACATGGAGCCTTAAAGCCCCTTGGAAAGGTTGGCCTGGTGCCTTGCTTACAGAGTTCCCAGCAGCCTCACCAGGTGAGTAAAGAAGGTCACTTCCTGGCAGGTGCAGGAACCTCAGGATATCTTCCTCATGAAGAGGAATTCGCCCAATTCTACAGGTATTGCAGGCCTGTCTGATGGCAAGTATTTGGCTTGGCTTTTGGCCTGGAGAGGCTACTAAAAGTTCAACCAAGAGATTCTTTATAAAAGGTTCAGCAAAGCAAACTTTAAAAGATCCTCATGATCAATCGCTATTCTTTCTGGGCTTATGTAAATAATTAGGCCGGGTTTGTTAAGACTGGATTTGTTCTACAAATGCATTGGTCTCAATTTGGCTATCTCTGGAAAGGGGGGTTTTTTAGGGAGAAAAAACTATGTTTCAACAATGCACCGTTATGGATGTTAAAGTCTAGTTACAATTGTCTTTAAATGTTTGTTGTTTACCTAAACTAGACAACTTCAGGTAAACTTGAGAAAAATTGTCAGAGTGTTTCATGTAAAGACAATCTTCTGTGCTTGTTATTCTGTGGGGATAATAATAAGACCCCGTGGGCATATGATTATTTAAACAACTGGAAAACAGGATGGATCTCTAAATATGCAAACCATATCTTCCCTAAATCTGATCTGACAGTTACCAGAAACCTGCCCCTTTCAAAGACTTGGAGGTGGACTTTACAGACGTACAACCAAACAGAGGATTCAGTTTCAGGTATCACCCCATGGGTCCATCACTCCAGAGCTAAGAAGGCCAACTCAGCGGAACCCTCAACCTGGCGAAGTGATCCAGATCCAGTCAACCCGCTTAAACTGACCCCCAAAAAGACACTGGCCCCTGAGATCTCCAGCCCTGCCCCAGCCACACCCTAGAAGCTGGCTGGCCTGTGCACGGCAGAAGTTTGAGGAATCAACGTGTGCACCGAGCCCAACGGTTTGGATGCAACTCTGCCAGCCCTTGCCCCTTACTGGTGTCATAGCCCTGATCTTGCTTCTTGCTATTGGGCTAATAGAGACTGCAGCAACAAGCTGGACATGGGACAGATGGCAGAATCTCTGGTAACCTTACAAACCAAATAAACTCCCTAGCAGCAGTGTCCCTGCAAAATAGGCGAGCCCTTGACCTCCTCACTTCAGAAGAAGGAGGGACTTGTATCTCTCTGGGGGAGGGATGTTGCTATTTTGTAAACCAATCAGGAATAGCCAGGACTAAGGTTAAGGAACTCAAGGAAAGAATTCAACATAGACAACAGGAAAGTATCAGCCAATAGAAAGGATGGGATCTCACAGACTGGGCATCCTGGCTCCCTCCTTTCCATAATTTTACTTGTGACCAGAGGCCCCTGTATACTAAATACCCTGGTACATTTTATTGAAGACACTGTTGCTCGCCAAACTGGAGCATGTATCTTAGCCCTCCAAGGGTACCAACCCCTAGAGCTAAAAAGTGATGCCTAATAAAAGATTTTTAAAAAGGCATCAAAGGGGGGGAATGTTGGGAAAATGAATAAATTTTTACACCATAAGATGGCTGATGGGACTAAAACAAGCTCTGGTCTCTAGCTTAGAGACCCCTCTTCCGGCTTCTTCTCGCCCTGTTTGCCACCATGCGAACCCCACCGCCCCCCCCCCCCCCCAAATATGGACGCTGACAACTATAAATTACCCTTCCCACTTGCGTTCAGTGCTCGGATCTTTGGAGAAATGGTCTCCTCTGAGCCAGCTGATGTTAAATCAATCTCCAATCCCCCAAGATCTCTGAGCGCCGCTTGGTTTTTCCACCAGCGTTCCAGCCTCGTTCCGTGACACTTGGAATCAAGCAAAGCTGAAAAGACAAAAAGAAAGTGGCAGACTTGGGCACACCAGGTTTCCTTCCACAATCTCTTTGATTAAATAACTCATTTCTGCAGAGAAGTCTGTAAAGGAGTGGAGAGAGTCCAGAAACCAATGGAAGTTCCTCCAAATGGAAGCACGAAGCCAGGGAATCAGAGCATTGTCTATTGAATCGTGTGGGTTGTGTAGTGCACACCCTGGATGACTGTAAGATGCAGCCCTGTGAAATAGGTCTTCCTTAAAAAACTAAGCTAACATAAGATCTTCATCCTGAGAAGCTTTTCCTCATCTCCACCTTTTTACGAGAATGCTGGCTCTGACTACTCAGTTTCTCTCCCACATCTGCCCTTTGGAAAAGGTTCTGTCATCATTAGATGGGCTCCTCAAAGTTTTTAAAAAGCAGACTTAGACATAGAGAACAAAGTTGTACAAAGCCAAGAGCATGAAGAGAAAATGGGGGAGATTTGGGGAAAGTGGTTGCTGGAGAAGCTATGAGACATGAAGGAAGCAAATGGCAGGAGGGTATGGAGGGTTTCTAAGAATTTTCCTGAGAATCATGCATCCCCTCCATGATGTTTGAAAAGTTCAGTAAAGAACTTCTGTTACTTTGAAACTGTGTTGGTTGCTGGATTGAGTTCCTTTGACTACAGTATGCACAGAAACTCTTGCATTAGGTTGAATACGAAAGGTAGCTACCGGAAGGAGACAGGGTTTCCAACACAGCTCCTGATTGAATTGTCGTGTCTTTAATTAGGATAAAAAATCAGCAGAAGGAGCGCTTAGGGGATAGAGCGTACTAAATTTTCAGCTCTGGTTTTTGCTTTGGCCAATCCAAATTCAGCATGTATTTTTAATTTGGGGAGGGGGAGTTAACAACAGTATTGATACACACAACACACACACTATGCAACACACCTACTTAAGTGTATAATTCACTGTATTTCAGTGTGTTCACAGAGTTGTGCAAACATCACCACAGTCACTTTCAGACTATTTTCATCACCTCAGAAAGAAACCCTGGGCCCCTTAGCTGTCACTCCCCAAATCCCTCCTCTACTCTTGCCAGCTTTAGTTAAGCAACCACTAATATCCACTAATATATTTTTGTCTTTATAGATTGACCTATTCTGGGCATTTCATATAAGCAGAATCATATCATAAACTGTCTTTTATGATTAAAATTTTTTTCAGTTAGCGTATTTTCAGGGTTCATCCATGTTGCATGTGTCAGTATTCCAGAATTCTTCTTTACAACCAAATAATATTCCACTATATGGAGGTACTGCATTTTCTTTTCTTTTAAAAAAAATTTTTAATGTTTTATTTATTTGTGTGAGAGAGACAGAGAGAGACAGAGAGAGACAGAGCACGGGCAGTGGAAGGACAGAGAGAGGGAGATGCAGAATCTGAAGCAGGCTCCAGGCTCTGAGCTGTCAGCACAGAGCCTGATGCGGGGCTCACACTCACAAATTGTGAGGTCACGACCTGACCCGAAGTCGGATGTTTAACCAACTGAGCACCCCAGGCGCCCCAAGTTACTGCACTTTCTGGATCCATTCATCAGTTGGTAGATTTGTTTCCTCTTTTTGGCTACATGAACAATGCTGCTATGAACATTGACAATACAAGTATTTGTGTAGACATATCTCTTCATATCTCTTGGGTATAGACCTAGGAGTGGAATTGCCAGGTCTACGTTTAACTTTTTGAGGAACAGCTAGACTGTTGCCCATAGTGGCTGCACCATTTTACATTCTCAGCAGCAATGTGTGCGAGGGTTTAATTTCCCATATCCATGATAACACTTGTTATTATTTGACTTTTTGCTTGTAGCCATACTAGTGGGTGTGGCCTTGATTTGCATTTCCCTGATGACTAATGATGTCTAGCATCTTTCCTATGCTTATTGGCCATTTGTACATCTTCTTTGGAGAAACGTGTACTCAGATTCCTTCGTTCATTTTTTAACTGAGTTATTTGTCTTTTTATTGTTGAGTTGTGAGAGTTCTTTACATGTTCTAGGTACAAGTCTCTTATCAGATTTATGACTTGCAAATATTTTCTGCCAGTCTATGGATTGTATTTTCACTTTTCTCGACAGTCAGTGTCCTTTGAAGCACAAAGTTTTTCATTTTCATGAAGTCCAATTTTTCAATTTTGTCTTTTGTTAACATGTTGATTTTTAAGGACTCATTATTTATGGGGGAAAAAAGGACCCATCATTATAAACAAATTATCTCACTTTTTGCTTTCTATTATGTTTACTTTTGTGGATATCTTGCCATTACTGAAAATCTTACAAACTACATATACATCCCATACTTTGATAAAAACTGCTGTTAGGTCTGTAAGGCCTCTTTGTGTAGTACTACATTATGAAGAAATAGTAGTGTAGTATTTTTTCTTAATAATCACGATCTACTATCAGTTATTCTTTAATCTGACCCATACCTTAATTCTAGAATTAGATTAGTATATATACATATACATATACATATATATGTATATATATATATTTTAATTTTTTTAATTTTTATTTTTGAGAGAGAAAGAGAGACAGAGCATGAGCAGGGAAGGGGCAGAGAGAAAGGGAGACACAGAATCTGAAGCAGGCTCTGGGCTCCGTGCTGTCAGCACAGAGCTTGGCATGGGGCTCGAACTCCTGAACCTCGAGATCATGGCCTGAGCCGAAGTTGGACACTTAACCGACAAAGCCACCCAGGCGCCCCAAGTTTGATTAGTATACATCTTTATAACTTACATCAAATTCTATCAGACCTTTCCCAGAACTAGCACAGGCTTAAAATAGTTTTCACCTAGCATGAAATTAAAAAAAAAATTTCTTGCACTTTTCTTCTCTTCTTTAATTCGATGGCTATTTCAGTTGAGGGACTCAAATTGTGTATTTGTTGCTCAAGTCCATCTTTTCTTCCACATCCTAAAAGCTGAGAGACAAATGTTATTTAGATATGTTAAGCCTCCAAGAACACATACAAAGAAATCTCCTAAATGAAGTCTTTCTGATCAGAAGTTTCATTTTGCTTTAGAAAACTGTCCCCAAACCATATTTTCAGAAGTTACTGCTGGCTGGGAAGAATTTAAGTTGATACATAATAGCATTTGCTTGTTTTGTTTTTAAGCAATACATTGAATTCAGAAACTGCTGCCTTTATAGAATTTCCAGTTATAAAATCCAATCAGATTAGAACTATCCAGTGAAATTTAAACAAAGTGCTTTTACTCTCTTTGTCCACATTATTCCTGACTCAAGCGTAGGGAACCTTATAACCGAAATCCCTCTTTCCTTCCAAACCCACCCAGAAGAAGGTCTTAACCCTCCTTTTACGCATGGGGACCTAGGTTTTAATTGATGCACTTACTCAGGGCTTAGATGTTTGCACATCTGTATTGAAGAAATGTGTTTCAGATTGTGAAACCAATGTTTTGTTGATTTGTTTCAAAATCTTCCAAAGGAATAGGATTTATCTCCTTTAGTATCTTTCACCTGCAAAGGACGCAACACAGCTCAGAGGGGCTAAGGTAGGTGCTGAAAACAGCTCTTGAGCTGTGGTTCCCAGAGCCGGCTGATCATCTGAATCACCTGAGTAACCTCTGAGAGTCTGGCTGGGCAACCGAGTCACTAGCTTCCTGACGAGACTCCACAGCTCGGCTGGTACAGCAGCGGTTCAGACTGGAAAAAGCCAGAGGAGGTGGAGTATTAAAGGCGGAATGAATACCTGCACTCTAAATAGTGGCTTACTGGAACAGTGGAGATTAGAAGCCTGAAAAGTTGCGTGTGATGACCAACCACTTGAGAGAAGGATGTATGCGTGTGTATTTCCAGAACCGGAAAGACTGGAGCATAATGCAAGGTACCTCACTGAGTCTCTTTACCTTTCCCTGCTCCCTCCACGCGTTTGGAACATATTTTTAAAATGTATTTATTAATATCCTAAAATGTACAACTCAAAGGGTAAGCTAGCTGATGTACGCTATTATGTAAATTCAAAATACATGCAAATATATAGTGCAAGAGTGGTTCCCAAGCCTTAGTCTTCATTAGAATCATCTGAAGAACTTTAAAATATACAGATTCATAGGCCCCCATCCCTTTTACTTGGTCCAAATCTCTGAGGATGGAACCTGGACATGTGTTTGTGTAGAAAGCTCTCCAGGGGATTCTGAGTAGCAGACATCCTTGCTTCTGGGCCAGCACAGGTGAGATAAGTCAAGTCCCCATGTTTTCATAATTCTCATCAAATAACGCTCAGCAGCTAGGATCCAAACTGCAGCTGGAACAGTGCCTCACCGTGGTGGTCCTCAAAAGTGTTAGAAGTCTTCCAGGAAATATTAGCTTGGTTTGTAAAGTGGAGAACAACAAGAAGAGAACTGGAATTAACTTCGTTCGGGGACAGTGTGGGAGGGAGAAGTACTAGACGTTGACCTCATCCTCCCCTTGACGAAAAGAAGACCAGGAAGGAACCCCCGGGGGGTCTGAGGGGGGCATTTGCACATCTGTGTTTCATCTTATTCTCTCCCTCCTCCTTTCCTCCTGGGGATTCCCTAGTTTCTGTTAACATCTCCCTTCTTCTTGCTGTTAGGAATCAGAGCCCAGGAGTCAGGAGGCTGCCTATTAGGCGGCTCCTACTGTCACCACCTTTTTCTTTTGTTCTTTCTTGGGACATAAAGCCCATGATGCTCTAGACGTGGTCCTTATTCTCAGACCATAGGCACCAGCATGGATTTTTAACTGTTGATCTTACCTGGTGAACCATGCTAGACAAGCTAGAAGGACAGGTAATATTTAAGCTCGGCAGCATCGCTGAAATGCCTCTCCCCAGGCTCCCCCCTCCTCCACGTGAGCTTCCACAGGCCTTCTCTTCACTTGAATCTGTCAGAAGACCCAGTCCTACCAGCTCTCAGATATTTATAATCCCTTTACCTCTCCTGTTAGAGGCTCCACTCCTTACTATCTGGATGGCTCCTGTTAGAAAGGGGTGGGGGGAGGTTTAGATCGATATGATCTCCTGCAGCCTCTTCTCCCTGGGCTCTTACCCACTTTTAGTTTATCAGTAATTATTGTCCACACTGCTCTGCCCTGGGGTCTTTTCAGCAGCCTCCATCACTCTGTCCTCTGATGTCCTGATTATGGCGTCTTCACCCAAAGGAGGTGGAAGCAAGGAGAATGGGCTTGGGCTTTATGGCAGCTCTTCAGCTCTGCTAGTGACCAGTGTCACATGTGTGACTTTGGAAAAGTCACTCAGATGCTCTGGATCTGGCGACTCACCTGCAAAATGGGTCTCAGTTAGATAATACCCAAGGGCTCTCTCTTTCTCTTTTAATGTTTTATTATTTGTTGTTGAGAGAGAGAGTGTGAGCAGGGGAGGGGCCGAGATGGGGTGGGGACAGAGGATCTGAAGCAGGCTCCAGGCTCCGTGCTGACAGCATAGAGCCTGATGTGGGCCTCAAACCCACGAACCATTAGTTCATGACCTAGGCTGAAGTCAGATGCTCAACCAACTGAGCCACCCAGGAGCCCGTAACTGCTCGATCGTGTAAAAAAAATAGTCCTACTTCATCTATGATTCTTCCTTCTTCCTTTCCCTTGTATTTTATCAGCAGTAAGGTCATTTCTTCCCCCATTTCAGTAAGTATACCAGCTGTCACTGCCCTTTCATTCCTTGTGCCCCAAGGCTCATTCACAACTTCATCACCTTACATCCAGATAGTAACAACAGGACCCAGTGTTCTCCATTTTCTTCTCTAGTCAAAACATCAAGTTTCCAAATACATTTTTTTAATGTTTATTTTTGCAAGAGAGAGTGCACATGCGAGCAGGGGAGGGGCAGAGAGAATGGGGAGCAGGGGATCCAAAGTGGGCTCTGCACGGACAGCAGAGAGCCCAACGTGGGGCTCAAACCCACAAACCATCATGACCCGAGCAGAAGTCAGATGCTTAACTGACTGAGCTACCCAGGCACCCTACCAAATACATTTTTCTAAACACCTCTTTTTGTTTTGATATTACCCTGATCAGAAATCTACAGTGGCTTTCCAGTTCCTACCAAATGAGATATTAATCCTTTGTCTGGTATTTCAGAGTCTCAGCAGACTGATCTGAACTTACATTTCCAAACTTATGTTCCATGCCTCTCCCATTAAGAGCTCTTCTCCTGTTTCAAACTGTTCTGGTCATTCTATGCATAATTGTCTTATACCTCCTCATTGGAATTTCTTCCAAAATGTCTTCTTTCTCACCCATGTTTAAATTGTACCTTCAATAAAGCCCTGCTACCAACCTGTGCTTGATGCGGGAGTTCCTTAAACCTCTGCCATTCCTTAATTGTCTTTCCTCCCACTGAAGTACTCTTAAGGCTCCCTGCCACATTACTTTTGGCTTTGATTTTGACTTACTAGGTCACCATATCTTTGAATACCTGGATGATATCGGATGATTATTTATTCTTCCTCAGGGTATATATAGTTCAGTACCTTGTACAAAATGTGTACTCGGTTAGCAGAATCTACCAAAAATCAGATGCTTATTAGTTACTTAGAAATACAGCGTCCTATAAATGTCAAGAGTATGTGGATTGTAATGATAATTTTCCTACACCAAAGCAAAGCATTGCAGGTACTGTGAAATGCACCCCCCTCACCCTATGCACGTATGCAGGCACACACGCTCCTGCACATACGCATATGCACACACACACACACACACTGCAAGCTTCTCTCTGGGGTCAGATGAAAGAGTTTCTAGTGCTTTTGAAGTCTGATTTGAAGAATCTTAGGAAATGTTATCAGGGTTGTATTAGGAGTAGCTCTTCAGGAGTAGCTTAAACAAAAACAAGGATACGTTGGCCTCTGTGATGGGGAATGCAAGAGATAGATTTTCAGGCACAGCTGAATTTAAGGATTCCAATGTGTCCCAGCTGTGATTTAGTCCATCTTGATTTCCTCTGCAGACAAGTTCTTTCCACAGGATGGTAAAATAGCCCTTGGCAATTCCACGCTGAAGCAGTCTTCATGAGCAATCTAGGAGAACAGCTTCTTTTCCACAGCACAGTGACCTGTTCTTTGACCACTGGTTTCTTACCACTGATGCCCCTGGAGCCGCTTTACTGTATTCATGTATTGCAGGGACACCTCATGACCGCAACTAAACCCTAGTCAATCCCCATGTCTTATAATCCCATCTCAGAAACAGCAACAGTCCAGAACTGATGGCCACTTCCTAGATCAGCCTAAAAATCCTTTAATGAAACCCAAACCTTACATAAGATATTTTCTTCTTGTTGAATAGCATGTTCCTGTGATGGCTAATTTTATTAGTCAACTTGACTGGGCTAAGAGATGTCTGGATAGCTGATAAATCATTATCTGTGGGTGTGTGTGTGTGTGACGGTATTCCCAGAAGACATTAGCATTTGATTCAGTAGACTGAGTATAGAAGATCCACCTTCATCAATGTGGGCAGGCCTCATCCAATGCATTGGAAGTCTGAATACAACAAAAAGGCAGAAGACAGGCCAGGTCTCCTCTCTCATTTATTGAGCTGGGACATCATCTTCTCCTGCCATCGGACATCAGAGGTCCAGGTTCTTGGATGTTCAGGCTGAAACTGAATTAAAGCACTAGCTTTCTTGGTTCTCCAGTTTACACACAGCAGACTGCAGGACTTCTCAGCCTCTATAACTGTGTAAGCCAATTCCTATAATAAATCTCCTCTTCCATATATCTACGTAGAAATCCTATTGATTCTGTTTTTCTGGAGAATCTTGACCAACGCAGTTCCTCTGCAGTGCACTCCCTCACTGCAAATCAATACATCTGGTTTCATCAGACTAGAAGTTTGTGCTTCGTGGTCTCTAGCTAATTAAATTTTAACGGAGACATGGGAGGAATGAGCCTATATGTATGACCTTTACCCTAAATTAGCCCTTAGAGGGTATTTTCTGAGGATATTTTCTTGTGGGATTTTGACTTCTTGTGTTATGCAGCACCTGTCCATTTTCACTGGAAACACTCCACAAGGATCTGAATGCTTTTAACATTGTGTCACCAAGGACATCTCCCCTTGATATCTAGCATCACACAAAAACCAAGGTTACATTGTCCTACAAGTCCCAGTTCTGTGTAATGAATTCTCAACGCAAAAACCTAATGTATACAGGAATGTGGAAATAAGGTATTAAAGGCAAAATGAAAAGTGAATATGGCAGACCAAGACAGAGTGACTGCTGGCAGCCCAATATAGATCTTCTCCATCTGATTATCTTTCTTCTAGGAGTTTTTCCTTTACTACTAATTTCAAGTTATCTATTCTGTTTATCAAACTGACTTAGGAACTTAAAGTAACTATTTCATCATCTTTATGGATTCTATGGGTCAAGAATGCAGAAAGAATACAGTGGGGATGGTTTATCTCTGTTCGCAATATTTGGGGCCTCAGCTGAGATGACTCTAAAGCTGGGGAGCAAATATCAGCTGGAGGTTTTATCGTTCACATGTCTGGCAGTTGATGTTGGCTGTTTGCTGGGACATGTGCTGAGGTTCTAGGCCAGAATGCCTCTTCAGGTGGACTGTGCTTCCTCTTACCATGAGGGCCTCAGACTAAAGTTTACATGGCAGATCAGAGCACTAAAGGTCAGTGACAAGCCAGGAACTGTTGTCTTTGATGGTCTAGCCAAGAGTATAGCATCACTTCCAGTGCACTCTGTTGGTCTGTCAGCCACATGTCCTCCCACATTCAAGGGGGAGATAGAACTTCTACCCCTTGTTAGTACAGATGTCAAAGAATTTGTAGGCATGTTTTCAATTTGCCACAATTAAAGACTAAGATAATTATCTCCCATTCCTTCACCCTGCACCCCCATCCTCTGTCTTTATATGTATCCTGGTGATTTCTACCATGTTAAATACATCATTAAATACAACACATAAATTATAATGGTATAGTGGTGTGAATCCAAGGATTCTTTCTGGCACCCCTGACTCTCTTAAACAGAGCTTGTTTGGCTATTTTTACATTTAGATTCAACTAAA